>NW_028319590.1:0-15000 GCF_062004578.1 Staurois parvus | reverse complement strand
CAACACCAAAAGACCCGGAAGACCACGGAAAACAACTGTGGTGGATGAGCGAAGAATTCTTTCCCTGGTGAAGAAAACACCCTTCACAACAGTTGGCCAGATCAAGAACACTCTCCAGGAGGTAGGTGGATGTGTGTCAAAGTCACCAATCAAGAGAAGACTTCACCAGAGTGAATACAGAGGGTTCACCACAAGATGGAAACCATTGGTGAGCCTCAAACACAGGAAGGCCAGATTAGAGTTTGCCAAACGACATGTAAAAAAGCCTTCACAGTTCTGGAACAACATCCTATGGACAGATGAGACCGACATCAACTTGTACCAGAGTGATGGGAAGAGAAGAGGATGGAGAAGGAACTGCTCATGGTCCTCAGCATACCACCTCATCAGTGATCATGGTGGTGGTAGTGTCATGGCGTGGGCATGTATGGCTGCCAATGGAACTGCTTCTCTTGTATTTATTGATGATGTGACGGCTGACAGAAGCAGCCGGATGAATTGTGAAGTGTTTCGGGAATATTATCGGCTCATATTCAGCCAAATGCTTCACAACTCATTGGACGCTTCACAGTGCAGATGGACAATGACCCAAAGCAGACTGCAAAAGACACCAAAGAAGTGGAATGTTCTGCAATGGCCAATCACCTGACCTGAATCCGATTGAGCATTTCACTTGCTGAAGACAAAACTGAAGGGAAAATGCCCCAAGAACAAGCAGGAACTGAAGACAGTTGTAGTAAAGGCCTGGCAGAGCATCACCAGGGATGACACCCAGCGTCTGGTGATGTCTATGCGTTCCACACTTCAGGCTGTCATTGACTGCAAAGGATTTGCAACCAAGTATTAAAAAGTGAAAGTTTGATTTATGATTATTATTCTGTCCCATTACTTTTGGTCCCTTAACAAGTGGGAGGCACATATGCAAACTGTTGTAATTCCTACACCGTTCACCTGATTTGGATGTAAATACCCTCAAATTAAAGCTGACAGTCTGCAGTTAAAGCACATCTTGTTCCTTTCATTTCAAATCCATTGTGGTGTATAGAGCCAAAAATGTTAGAGTTGTGTCCATGTCCCAATATTTATGGCCCTGACTGTATGTGTGGCGGCAAAAGGGCGGGCTTTGACACCCACACGCCACACACGTGTGTTGCTGGTTGGCCGAGGTTTATGTGCTGGGAGCGCGCTCACTGTGCGCTGCCGAAGACGGCTCTCTGTCCGGGCTAAAGATCAGTAGCCGGCAGGGCTGGCTTCCGATCATGTGATCACTGAGGCAGTGGTCACATGATCGCCGATCCTACCCACCCCCTGGGCAATCCAAACGATTTCTGGGGGGATGCCAGTGTAGACAGGGAGGGTTTAACTTTACCTGTTTAATGCACTTTTATCTTTTTTTTTTTTTTTTTACAATCGCAACTTTATTTTAAGGTTCCATTAACACTTGTGCGACTTCAAAGTTGTGCGATTTCCATTGTGACTTTGATGCAACTTTGGCTTTGACTGTTGCACAAATGTCGCATTGACAACATTAAACCCACCACAGTGACATCAGTCTGTAGATGCAGCAATGCATGCTGGTTATACGCACTGTGGAATCTGAGGGTTAATCCTCTGCATTGTGTAAAAACGCTGTTTGATCCTGTCTTCTCTGAAACTCTCCTTCTTCCAGTGCTCTCCTCTTATCTCCTGATAAGAGATATCGTGTGGAGACACTCTGCACATGCCCAGTTTGAGGTGTATTCCTAGAGGGTTTTTTTTTTCTTGGGAGACTACATGTGATCGGAACAGGGCCAATCAGCACTGTCAGGGGTTCTGCATCCTCCTAGAGCAGAAAGAAAACTCTTCCTTCAAGCTTTAACCAGTGCTCTGCTGGACACTGATAGAAGTCACAAGACTGCTCTATACTGCTGTTGAGAAAAGAGATTAAATTATATTTACTAAAATAATTGCATTTCCATGTTCTGTGTACTGTGGGAGAGCGGATATAGTGAATGCGGGGTCCGGGGAGAGCGGATATAGTGAATGCGGGGTCCGGGGAGAGCGGATATAGTGAATGCGGGGTCCAGGGAGACCAGATATAGTGAATGCGGGGTCCAGGGGGAGACCGGATATAGTGAATGCGGGGTCCGGGGAGAGCGGATATAGTGAATGCGGGGTCCGGGGAGAGCGGATATAGTGAATGCGGGGTCCGGGGAGAGCGGATATAGTGAATGCGGGGTCCGGGGAGAGCGGATATAGTGAATGCGGGGTCCGGGGAGAGCGGATATAGTGAATGCGGGGTCCGGGGAGGGCAAGTATAGTGAATGCGGGGTCCGGGGAGACCAGATATAGGGAATGCGGGGTCCGGGGAGAGCAGATATAGTGAATGCGGGGTCCGGGGGGAGCGGATATAGTGAATGCCGGGTCCGGGGAGAGCGGATATAGTGAATGCGGGGTCCGGGGGGAGCGGATATAGTGAATGCCGGGTCCGGGGAGAGGGGATATAGTGAATGCGGGGTCCGGGGAGAGCGGATATAGTGAATGCCGGGTCCGGGGAGATCTGATATAGTGAATGCGGGGTCTGGGAAAAGCGGATATAGTGAATGCGGGGTCCGGGGAGAGCGGATATAGTGAATGCCGGGTCCGGGGAGAGGGGATATAGTGAATGCGGGGTCCGGGGGGAGCGGATATAGTGAATGCCGGGTCCGGGGAGAGGGGATATAGTGAATGCGGGGTCCGGGGAGAGCGGATATAGTGAATGCCGGGTCCGGGGAGATCTGATATAGTGAATGCGGGGTCCGGGGAGAGCGGATATAGTGAATGCGGGGTCCGGGGAGAGCGGATATAGTGAATGCGGGGTCCGGGGAGAGCGGATATAGGGAATGCGGGGTCCGGGGAGAGCGAATATAGGGAATGCGGGGTCCGGGGGGAGCGGATATAGTGAATGCGGGGTCCGGGGGGAGAGGATATAGTGAATGCGGGGTCCGGGGGGAGCGGATATAGTGAATGCGGGGTCCGGGGGGAGAGGATATAGTAAATGCGGGGTCCGGGGAGAGCGAATATAGTGAATGCGGGGTCCGGGGATAGATAAATAGATAGATAGAGAATTCCGGTCTATAGGCTCTTATCCTGAGACGGTTAAACGTCTCTCCTCATTAACAAACCGCCATGGAAATGTTATTCCACCTCTAATGACCCCGGATGGGGCAGCAGTGGGCCAATTACATCCTGCATCTCTGCAGCCTCAGTAATAGAGACTCACCAGCCATTAAACAACCACATAGTTAGAAGTGATTTAAAAGTCAAATGAAAGGAGAGTTGCAGACAGATTGTAAGTATTGAGAGGAAAAGAGAGGGGGAGGGAGAGAGAACTGTTCACCAGTCCCTGCAGAGAGACTACAAACCGGCCCCTTACCTGGAGGGGCTACAAGACCCCAAAGACAGACAGACCTGATCCTGCACAGACTGAGCGCCCGCAACCTGGGGAGCCAATCAGGATGGCACAGACAGACCTACAACCCCAAGGAGAGTAGATTGTGCCAGTGGTGTGATCAGGGGGTCCTGGAGGACGAGGACCACTTCCTGCTCCGGGACCCCAAGTACTCATCAGTGAGGGACACTCATTTCCAGAGACTCTCCCCCCTCATCCCGGACTTCACCGGAAACGGCAAATTCTAATCGGGAGAAGAGGAGCCAATGGGGAAAATAGCTGCACAATATGTGACCGCGTACCACAGACTGAGGGATATGAGACACCTAGAAATCCTTTACATGAACTAACCCCCTTTATATTACTCCTTACCCCCCAAAATGTCTTAGAGACCCCCCCTTCCCGTTAAACTCAACTGATTTGGCAAAGCTAAACATGTATTTGGTCCTGCCAATAAAGCTTATTTGGGAGAAAAAGAGAGAGAGGGAAGAGAGAGGGGGGAGAGAGGGGAAGGGAGGGAAGAGAGGGTGAAGAGAGGGGAAGGGAGGGAAGAGAGAGAGGGGGGGGAAGAGGGGGAGAAGAGAGAGAGAGGGAGAGGGGGGAAGAGAGAGAAGGAGAGAGAGGAGAGAGAGGGAAGAGAGAGAAGGAGAGAGAGGAGAGAGAGAGAGGGAGAGAGAGGGAGAGGGGGGAGAAGAGAGAGAGAGGGAGAGGGGAGAGAGAGAGGAGAGAGAGGGAAGAGAGGGGGAAGAGAGAGAAGGAGAGAGAGGAGAGAGAGGGAAGAGAGGGGGAAGAGAGAGAGGAGAGAGAGGGAAGAGAGGGGGAAGAGAGGGGGAAGAGAGAGAGGGAAGAGAGGGGGAAGAGAGAGAGAGGGAGAGGGGAGAGAGGGGGAAGAGAGAGAGAGGGAGAGGGGAGAGAGAGAGAAGGAGAGAGAGGAGAGAGAGGGAGAAGAGAGGGAGAGGGGGGAAGAGAGAGAAGGAGAGATAGGAGAGAGAGGGAAGAGAGGGGGGGGAAGAGGGGGGGAGAGAGGGAAGAGAGAGAGGAGAGAGAGAGGGAAGAGAGGGCGGAAGAGAGAGAGGAGAGAGGGGGGGAAGAGGGGGGAGAGAGGGAAGAGAGAGAGGAGAGAGAGAGGGAGAGGGGGGAAGAGAGAGAAGGAGAGAGAGGGAAGAGAGAGAGGGAGAGGAGAGAGAGAGGGAGAGAGAGGGAAGAGAGAGAAGAGAGGAGAGAGAGAGGGAGAGGGGGGAAAAGAGAGAAGGAGAGAGAGGGAAGAGAGAGAAGGAGAGAGAGGAGAGAGAGAGGGAGAGAGGGGGAAGAGAGAGAGGAGAGAGGGGGGGAAGAGGGGGGGAGAGAGGGAAGAGAGAGAGGAGAGAG
Source organism: Staurois parvus (assembly GCF_062004578.1). NCBI lineage: Eukaryota > Metazoa > Chordata > Amphibia > Anura > Ranidae > Staurois > Staurois parvus. The sequence goes on along the minus strand of NW_028319590.1, from coordinate 10,223 downwards.
AGAGGGAAGAGAGGGCGGAAGAGAGAAAGAGAGGAGAGAGGGGGAGAAGAGGGGGGAGAGAGAGGAGAGGAGAGAGAGGGGGAAGAGGGGGGGAGGAGAGGAGAGAGAGAGGGAAGAGAGAGAGGAGAGAGAGAGGGAAGAGAGGGGGGGAGAGAGGGAAGAGAGAGAGGAGAGAGAGGGAAGAGGGAGAAAGGGGAGGAGGGGGGGGAGAGAGAGGGGGAGAGAGAAGGAGAGAGAGAATTGAGAGGGAAGAGAGAGAGAGAGAAGGAGGGAGAGATGGAGGGGGGGGATAGAGAGAGGGGGGAGAGAGCACAGAAGACAAGAAGAGAAGAGAATGTTGCTGGCTGGCATAATGTATGCTTTTCAGAAAGAAGAAAAGAGAGAAGAGGAAAAAAGAGAAAGAGAGAAGAAGTAGAAAGAAAGGAGAAAAAAATAGAGAGAAAGACCCCTTTGCTTTCTGTCCCACACGCTTCTGATGGAGACTACAAGTGGCCATTCAGCACACATGACACAGACATGGAACACTGTTGTCACCATCAGGAGATGAAAATGTTAAGAACAGGATTTTACTTTGAAATACATGTCAGTGGTTTATACAACGCAGGGCTCAGACCACACGGAATATCCTCCAGTTAGAGTTCAGAGGCCGGTGTCCCGGCATTCACGGCACAGCCACAGAGCTTACAATCTTTTCCCACAATCCGGTTCTTTTATCTTCGCAGAGACTCTGCATTAATAACTGCACAATCAGCTTGCAATCGCATGTTATAGGCTGCAGAGCTTCTTCATACATACACACAAGATTGCGACCGACCGACTCATCGTTGTTCTCGCTGCCATTGAGAACCTTTGTGTAGAATTGTACAATCACGCCACACATTTACATAGTCGGGTTGAAAAAAAAGACACAAATCCATTTAGTTCATACAATAGCGCCAGCACTACATGATTGGATGATGCATTTTGCAGCACGTTTAGTCAATGTTTTTTTACAGTTTCATCGAAACGTTATCCGTTGGATCAGGGGCGGACTGACAACTCATGGGGCCCCCGGGCAATAGGGGATCGCGGGGCCCCTGTTTCCTTGCCCAAACTCAAAAAAGCCTATTAAAAAGGTACCAGAGGCATCTCATGGGGCCCCCTACTGACCCCGGGCCCTCGGGCAGTGCCCGAGTTTCCAAATGGTCTGTCCGCCCCTGCATTGGATTGGATTGTGTGCAACTCGAGACTTCTGTACAATTCACGCTAAGCACCACAGATTGTACCGTCTCAATGGGGGACATTCGTTAAAACTGGAGCGCGCAGAATCTGCTGCAGCTGAGCACGGGAGCCAATCAACATTTACCTTCAGCTTGTTCAATGAAGCTTTAACAATAAAACCTGGAAGCTGATTGGCTCCCATGCGCAACTGCACCAGATTCCTCAACAAGCAGTGTGTATGGTCAGGTTGATCAATACCGAAGGCAACTTTTGCTTTGAGTGGATGTCGTTTCCCCCCCTAATCTCCACATCCCGCAGTGGCATGATTGTTCTGAGGGAAAAAGCCAACATCAGAGGATGAGTTACAGAGATTTCACCCTGGAATAAGTTCTACCATACGATAAATCCCCCTCTGAAAAAAATCCAAAATTTAAAAAATTGTGCCCCGTGTGATGTTCATCTCTTCATTCTGTTCCCGGTATATTTTGTACAATCTTTGAGGAAAAAAAAAAAATTGCACCTAAATATGATGTCAAGTCTGACATTCAATGCAATTTACTAAACGGGAGGTCTGTTGGGCTCTTTACACATCTTTGATCCCCCATGACCCCCCCATTGCTGCGCCTAGACTTTATTAAAGTGTAAAGTATCAACAGTACAGCGAATTGCACACATTTGACATACGTGTTCTCGATGTATGTTCTCACAGTTATCGGGGTCGTTATAATTATCAGTAAATGGAATAAAGATCTGCACACTACTGTTACCGCCGCTGATCATCAGCCAATGAGGAGAGATTTCGGGTACCTAAACCCCCACATAGTGTATGCTATCTGCTAATACAGTCATTGAAAATATGTTTCCTCTCAACATCGGAAAACAGTCCTCAATCTCGGGATGGGAGACCCCAATAAATGCCATCATTGAATTTCTATAGAGTGAGCACCTCACAACCCCAGACTGCTCCTCCCATAAAGTGTTCAATATATATAGAAGGACTATGGTCCAATAAATATCCGAATATGTCAGATCACATCAAGGATAATACAGTGAGAGGATTTGTTACATTGTTATTTCCAATCTGTATCCTAAAGAAGCCATGGATGTACATGGGGGTGTCTGAGCCCCATCATTTGATCCACGATTGCAGCACAGATGATGCGGCGGTCTCCTTTCCCTGCAGTCTGGAATCACTCAGGATGGGGAACCCCAAGAGATGCAATCATTGAATATCTATAAAGCAAGGACAAAACAACCCCAAACTGCTCCTCCCCTAAAGTGTTCAACATATGAAGAATGACTATGGTCCAATAAATATCCGAATATGTCAGACCACATCAAGGATAATACAGCGAGAGGATTTGTTACATTGTTATTTCCAACCTGTATCCTAAAGAATCCATGGATGTACATGGGGGGTGTCTGTGCAGGGTGGAGCCCCATGGATGTACATGGGGGGTGTCTGTGCAGGGTGGAGCCCCATCAATCTCAGGATGGGGGACCCCAATAGATGCAATCATTGAATATCTATAGAGTGAGCACCTCACAACCCCAGACTCCTCCCATAAAGTGTTCAACACATATAGAATGGTCCAATAAATATCCGAATATGTCAGATCACATCAAGGATAATACAGTGAGAGGATTTGTTACATTGTTATTTCCAACCTGTATCCTAAAGAACCCATGGATGTACATGGGGGGTGTCTGTGCAGGGTGGAGCCCCATCAATCTCAGGATGGGGGACCCCAATAGATGCAACCCTTGAATATCTATAGAGTGAGCACCTCACAACCCCAGACTGCTCCTCCCATAAAGTGTTCAACATATAAAGAATGACTATGGTCCAATAAATAAATATCCAAATATGTCAGATCACATCAAGGATAATACAGCGAGAGGATTTGTTACATTGTTATCTCCAACCTGTATCCTAAAGAAGCCATGGATGTACCTGGGGGGGTCTAATCCTCATCATTTGATCCACGATTGCAGTGCAGATGATGCGGCGGTCTCGTCTCCCTGCAGTCTGGCATCACTCGGGATGGGGGACCCCAATAGGTGCAATCATTCAAGATATATAGAGTAAGCACCTCACCAGGGGCGGACTGACCATTCGAGCACTTGGGCACTGCCCGAGGGCCCAGGGTCAGTAGGGGGCCCCATGACATGCCCCTGGTACCTTTTATAGGCTTTTTTGGGTGTGCTTTGAGTGTGGGCAAGGACACAGGGGCCCCATGATCCCCTATTGCCCGGGGGCCCCATGAGTTGTCAGTCCGCCCCTGCACCTCACAACCCAAAATAGCAAGAAACAAGAAAATTCTACACATGGCAGCACACAGCTTCCCATTCAAAGTCTATGGTGATGCTCCTCAAACACCTGGCAGGCGTTTGCGGGGCTTTTTTTGGGGTGTTTATACCATTAAACGTCATTATAGGCATTTGTGGTGCGGTTCTAATGCTTGCCAAACGCCTCAAAAATGCGCATAGGGCATTTGAGGAGCATCTGGAGAGCGTTTGAGGAGCGTTAAAAATGCTTCCCAAACGCCTGTCAAACGCTATAGGGGTTCAATGAGTCAAGTGTGAACAAGCCCATGATGAGCAACACAAGTCCACAAAAGTCCAACTTGAGCAACTATTCCTAGAATGCCAACCACGGGCTCACGTAGGGCAGCCACCCCGGAGCAGAAAGCAGCCTCTGTCATGGAACACAATGAAAGAAAGGGGGCGCTCACTAAGTGTAGCATTGACATCATCCGCTTTATTAAAATATCGGCAACCACGTGAGAGGCTCAGGACCACTGAAAAGGGAAGCAGGAATTGCCAGCAAGCACCCTGGAGCGCACAGGGGAGTGCGGAAGTGATGTCACGTGGGTGTCCTGTGGGTGTGGCTACGCATTTCGGAGCTTCCTGCTTTTTCTTCAGGCCATTAGGCCCGTTTGTGTATCGCAAGAAATGGAGAAAGTGGCAAGTTATTCCACACAACGCGTCTTTTGGGGAAATAAAGTTTGATGTTCGTCAACCTTGATGACTCCGGCCAGGGGCGGACTGACAACTCATGGGGCCCCGGGCAATAGGGGATATCATGGGGCCCCTGTGTCCTTGCCTACACTCAAAAAAGCCTATAAAAAAGGTACCGAGGGCATTTCATGGGGCCCCCTACTGACCCCGGGCCCTCGGGCAGTGCCCAAGTGCTCGAATGGTCAGTCCGCCCCTGACTCTGGAACTTCCTTAGACCCACCACTCTGGGCACCTCTGCCATTCAGTTCACTGCAGGGGCGGACTGACAACTCATGGATAGGGGATCATGGGGCCCGTGTCCTCGCCCATACGCAAACCACACCCAAAAAAGCCTCTGAAAGGTACCAGGGGAATCTCATAGGCCCCCCTACTGACCCTGGGCCCTCGGGCAGTGCCCGAGTGCTCAAATGGTCAGTCCGCCCCTGGTTCACCGATTGGTTTTTCTCCTCCTCTCATCCTACCGGTACCATACTCACCTGAGAACTCTTAAAGAAACCAGGACTGGGACCCTCATGGCATTGAGGGCGACCTTTTCCACCCTGCGTGGACACGGGGGCCTTTTCTCCACTTGTTGAAGGTTGCGAGGTTCCACCCGCCTAAAATCACTGCAACCTCACCAGATGTAAGTTGTTTTTTCTTTTCTCTCATTAAAATATTTGCACCAATAACCACGCTGTGAGGACTCTCCCATCTCTCTCAGGGTTGCAAAAGGTCACACTTGCGACTGGGCCCTGCCAATCGCCACCATGGCGGGGGAGGGCCAAGACGGCAGGAAGGGGGCAACTGTAGAACATGTGAAAGGGTCCCGTTTGGTTCACACTGCTGCAACCCCAAAGTCATGTGACTTGCATCTTCCTTGCTGCGTGCTTGCTGTTTCCCTGTGACTTCCTTGCTACATGCGTGCGACTTTTGGGATTTAAAAGCATCTTTAAGGGATTTCAAGAGTAAAGGGCCCCAGGATCAATAGGTAGGGCCCTGGGCTCAGAAGGAAGGGACCCAGGACCAGAGAAAATGGCACCAAGACCAATGGAAAGGACCTCAGTGGTCAGGGGGGCCCTTCATAGTTTCTTGCACCGGGGCCTTGAAGGTTCTAGTTATGCTTTTGACAGGAGCTGATGTTATAAAGCAGGAGGAAGAACCTGATGCCTCAGGAGGGAATGTGGGAGGTTCTTGAGAAGGAGGTTCCTTCACGCCAAAATGTTGAGCAGGACTCATATAGATGTTCATAATACATCCAAAAGGTTAGTACCACAAAGAGTAATGAGAGCGGTAACAGAGCCCGGCCCCGGTGAGAGGAGCAGGAAGAACCCAACGTTTAAGGGTGAGGGAGGTCTTTGGGAAGGTGAATTCCTTTACCTCGAAACATTGGGCTCTTCCTCTCTCCTATCACCAGGGTTGGGCTCTGCTTTCTCTCTCCTTACTCCAACCCTTCAGTTGTATTTAGAACATCAGCTGCTATATGACTGACTGCTCATTCGTATAGTGAAGGAACCCCCTTCCCAAGGACCTCTTGCCTTCCCTCCTGAGGCATTGGGTTCTTCTTCCTCCTTTATAACATCGTCTCCTTTATGACTGAGTGCTGCCCACTTCCCTCCAATACCTCCAATGATTCTTCTGGATACAGATTGGAAATAACAATATAATATTATCATTGATGCCATCTGACATATTCAGATATACACTACATTGCCCCAAGTATTGGGCCGCCGGCCTTTCCACACACATGACCTTTAATGGCCCCCCAGTCTTAGTCCGTAGGGTTCAATATTGAGTTGGCCCCGCCCTTTCCACGCACATGACCTGTAATGGCCCCCCAGTCTTAGTCCGGAGGGTTCAATATTGAGTTGGCCCCGCCCTTTCCACGCACATGACCTATAATGGCCCCCCAGTCTTAGTCTGTAGGGTTCAATATTGAGTTGGCCCCGCCCTTTCCACACACATGACCTTTAATGGCCCCCCAGTCTTAGTCTGTAGGGTTCAATATTGAGTTGGCCCCGCCCTTTGCAGCTATAACAGCTTCAACTCTTCTGGGAAGGCCATCCACAAGGTTTAGGAGGGTGTCTATGGGAAGGTTGGACCATTCTTCCAGAAGCACATTTGTCAGGTCAGGCACTGATGTCGGGGGAGGAGGCCTGGCTCGCAGTCTCCGCTCTAATTCATCCCAAAGGTGTTCTATGGGGTTGAGGTCAGGACTCTGTGCAGGACAGTCAAGTTCCTCCACCCCAAACTGGCTCCTCCATGTCTTTATGGACCTTGCTTTGTGCACTGGTGGGCAGTCATGTTGGAACAGGAAGGGGCCATCCCCAAACTCTTCCCACAAAGTTGGGAGCATGAAATTGTCCAAAATGTCGCCTTAAGAGTTCCCTTCACTGGAACTAGGGGGCCAAATCCAACCCCTGAAAAACACCCCCACACCATAATCCCCCCTCCACCAAACTTTACACTTGGCACAATGCAGTCAGGCAAGTACCGTTCTCCTGGCCACCGCCAAACACAGACACGCCCATCGGATTGCCAGACAGAGAAGCGTGATTGGTCCCTCCAGAGAACACGTCTCCTCTGCTCTAGAGTCCAGTGGCGGCGTGCTTTACACCACGGCATCTGATGCTTTGCATTGCACTTGGTGATGGAAGGCTTGGATGCAGCTGCTCGGCCATGGAAACCCATTCCATGAAGCTCTCTACGCACTGTTGTTGGGCTCATCTGAAGGCCACACCAAGTTTGGAGGTCTTTAGCTATTGACTCTGCAGACAGTTGGCGGCTTCTGCGCACTGTGCGCTTCAGCATGCGCTGACCCCGCCCTGTCATGTGACGTGGCCTACCACTTGGTGGCTGAGTGGCTGTTGTTCCCAGTGGCTTCCACTTTGTTATAATCCCACTAACAGTTGAGCGTGGAATATTTAGTAGCCAGGAAATGTCCCGGATGGACTTATTGCCCAGGTGGCCACCTATCACGGGACCACGCTTGGAGTCACTGAGCTCCTGAGAGCGACCCATTCTTTCACCAATGTTTGTAGAAGCCGTCTGCATGCCTAGGGGCTTGATTGTATACACCTGTGTCCATGGAGGGGATTGGAACACCTGAATCACATGATATGGAGGGGATTGGAACACCTGAATCACATGATATGGAGGGGATTGGAACACCTGCATTACATGATATGGAGGGGATTGGAACACCTGAATCACACGATTGGGAGGGGATTGGAACACCTGAATCACATGATTGGGAGGGGATTGGAACACTGGAATCACATGATTGGGAGGGGATTGGAGCACCTGGATCACATGATATGGAGGGGATTGGAACACCCGAATCACATGATTGGGAGGGCAGGCCCAATACTTTTGGCAATATAGTGTATATTGGACTGTCGGGATTCCGGTTATAGAATGCAGCTTTATGGCAGATGTGATGTGCTTACTCCTGAGACCGAGAAACTGATTTCAGATCGCTTTTCTATTATTAATAAAGATTCTAAAAACGTAAATCAATCCCAGACACGGATCGGAGGGAGGCGAGATCGTCCCATCATCTGCACGGCACTTGTGGTGCAAATGATGAGTCTCCACCCTGTGCAGACACCCCCGAGGCTGATTTCTCAGGAAAATTCCTTCCATGACTGTAGATAGTCCCAAAGTGACACTAAAATCTGGTTTTAAAATAAAATTCTATTCCGGTATTTGTTCTCAGAAAAGTCCCTTCTATTGCTCTCCAAAATCTGTTTATGATGTGATCTGACTTCCTGTTAGAGGGTGGCTACGTTCGTTCTCCACGGTCCCCACGTTTGTAGGAACATAGCCAGCCTCTCTTGCTTGCTCCCAAGATAGGCTATAGACTAGGGGTGGACTGACAACTCATGGGGCCCCCGGCAATAGGGGATCATGGGGCCCCTGTGTGCATGCCCACACTCAAACTACACCCAAAAAAGCCTATGAAAGGTACCAGGGGCATCTCATGGGGCCCCCTACTGACCCTGGGCCCTCGGGCATTGCCGAGCACCCGAATGGTCAGTCCGCCCCTGCTATAGACTATAGACTAGGAGATTTGTACAGGAGTGCACATGAAGAGGAGTGCACATGAAGAGGAGTGCACATGTAGAGGAGCGCACATGTAGAGGAGCGGACATGTAGAGGCGTGCACATGTAGAGGATTGCACATGTAGAGGCGTGCACATGTAGAGGAGTGCACATGTAGAGGAGTGCACATGTAGAGGAGTGCACATGTAGAGGATTGCACATGTAGAGGCGTGCACATGTAGAGGAGTGCACATGTAGAGGAGTGCACATGTAGAGGAGTGCACATGTAGAGGAGTGCACATGTAGAGGAGCGCACATGTAGAGGAGCGCACATGTAGAGGCGTGCACATGGCCACAACTGATGTACACCACTCATCCCAAACAAAGGGAAGTTCGGGAGGAAAGAAGTTCAGGAGCGTAAAGTGTTACTGAACCCCCAACAGTCCAATCAGTCTGTAGTTGCAGCAAAGCATGCTGGTTATACTCACTGTGGAACCTAAGGGGTTAATAATCTGCATTGTGTGAAAAGGCTGTTTGATCCTGTCTTCTCTGATCCTCCCCTTCTTGTACTGTCCCCAATCCATCTGCTGATAGAACAGAGCCTTGGGGGCAAGCTGCACATGCTCAGTATGGTTTGTATTGCTAGAGAGTTTTTTTCTTGGAAGAGTGCATGTGATCAGCACAGGGCCAATCAGCACAGTCCAGAAAGAGGGTCAGGACTTATGAAGCCTCATAGGACAATCAGAGGAGAATGAAAACTCCTCCTTCAAGCTTTAACAAGTGCTCTGCTGGGCACTGATAGAAGCCACAAGACTGCTATATACTGCTGATGAGGAAATGGATTTAGTAGTTTATATTTACTATAGCAGATATAGTGAATGCGGGGTCCGGGGAGAGCAGATATAGTGAATGCGGGGTCCGGGGAGAGCAGATATAGTGAATGCGGGGTCCGGGGAGAGCGGATATAGTGAATGCGGGGTCCGGGGAGAGCGGATATAGTGAATGCGGGGTCCGGGGAGAGCGGATATAGTGAATGCGGGGTCCGGGGAGAGTGGATATAGTGAATACGGGGGTCCAGGGAGAGCGGATATAGTGAATGCGGGGTCCGGGGAGAGCGGATATAGTGAATGCGGGGGGTCCAGGGAGAGCGGATATAGTGAATGCGGGGTCCGGGGGGCATATATAGTGAATGCGGGGTCCGGGGAGAGCGGATATAGTGAATGCGGGGTCCGGGGAGAGCGGATTTAGGGAATGCGGGGTCCGGGGAGAGAGGATATAGTGAATGCGGGGTCCGGGGAGAGCGGATATAGTGAATGTGGGGTCCGGGGAGAGCGGATATAGCGAATGCGGGGTCCGGGGAGAGCGAATATAGTGAATGCGGGGTGCGGGGAGAGCGGATATAGTGAGTGCGGGGTCCGGGGAGAGCGGATATAGTGAATGCAGGGGTCCGGGGAGAGCGGATATAGTGAATGCGGGGTCCGGGGAGAGCGGATATAGTGAGTGCGGGGTCTGGGGAGAGCGGATATAGTGAATGTGGGGTCCGGGGAGAGCGGATATAGCGAATGCGGGGTCCGGGGAGAGCAGATATAGTGAATGCGGGGTCCGGGGAGAGGGGATATAGCGAATGCGGGGTCCGGGGAGAGCGGATATAGCGAATGCGGGGTCCGGGGAGAGCGGATATAGTGAATGCGGGGGTCCAGGGAGAGCGGATATAGTGAATGCGGGGTCCGGGGGGCATATATAGTGAATGCGGGGTCCGGGGAGAGCGGATTTAGGGAATGCGGGGTCCGGGGAGAGAGGATATAGTGAATGCGGGGTCCGGGGAGAGCGGATATAGTGAATGTGGGGTCCGGGGAGAGCGGATATAGCGAATGCGGGGTCCGGGGAGAGCGAATATAGTGAATGCGGGGTGCGGGGAGAGCGGATATAGTGAATGCAGGGGTCCGGGGAGAGCGGATATAGTGAATGCGGGGTCCGGGGAG
>NW_028319589.1:192500-266154 GCF_062004578.1 Staurois parvus | reverse complement strand
GTGGCTTGCAATGCCTCATGGGACTTGTAGTTCTGCAACAATTGGAGGGCCACAGGTTGAGCAGCCATGATTTAAAGGAAAGCTGTGATTGGTTGCTGCTAGAATGTGCAGCTCAGCTGTGGCAGCGGCTTAACCCAGAGCAATGCTTACATTTCTGCTATATTGGCTGCCACTTCACTTTCAATTTCTGGGATAATGGAGAAATATCGGGGTGAGACCCCCCCCCCCCCCCAGAGCTGACAATGAAGATATGACAGGGCTTCTAACCCCTCACCACCCTTTCTAAACCCCAAACAATACATTCTGTCTATACATGCACTTTAACCTACTTGAGTATGAGCCGGTAATCCCCCTTCATTCCCATTGTCAGTGCTGTGATAGTGTGACTGACAATGACTCCGTCATACAACACTGCACACCAATGATCTTGTATCCTTACTGGATACACAGTGATGGGGCGGAGTATGAGCCGCTGGCCACCAATGGGAATAGGGGGTATAATTAGGGGCGGGGTATATGAGAGGCTGTTTACCAATAAGAAGATACAATGTAACTCCTCTAAATAAAATGGATTTGTTCAGCCAGCTTGTATGTTGTATAGATCCTAAAATTTACCTTCTGGATCCCTAACAATGTTGTATTTCTTTCTTCCTCGACGGAATAGACGACGGAAAAGAGCCGCAACCCGGCCAAAAAATGGCCGACGCTCGCCCTCAGGGGTGGAATTCTGATGGGCAAGTTGGGCAGAATATCTGCTGGGGTGGGGCTTAATTTCCATGTCCGGTCTGTTCTCTGCAGGTTCCTCTCTGGTGGTTAATATCGGGACGGATCGATTGATTTGAAGTCTTCTGGTCATTTCTGTAAGTCTTCGGTTTGTTCTCCAAGAAATCAAACTCTCTCTGGATACACAAGAAACACAACCTCCTTCCTGCTCTGTCAGAAATAGACTGACTGCCTGCAGCCCACGTTTAGACTTCTGCAGGTTGCACTGTGATGTCATCATTGTGCTGCCTGCAGTGTGATGTCATCACAGTGCGCCTGCAGTAGGTTCCAACTGCCACTTTTGCAGCAGAGGTGTAAAGCGTTTTGAAACTCTATCTGGTTGAGCTGTGGCTGAGGTGTGACAAATGCACAGGATCCCTTAGGGACTGGAGGAAGCTTTCCATCACTGTGATCAGCTGACAGATTTGGTCATGAAGTTACCATTACTTACAATTACAGAGTGATTTCTTGGCTGATGTTGTTTTGTGATTCTTTTTTATTTTTTTTTAGTATTTTTCTTAATGCAATCTATAGACAAAAAAAATGTTTTCAGTATTAATTTGTTTATTTTCAGAAACATGGCTGAGATTTAGTGGCATATCCCAACAAAGAAGTGAACTTGGATCTACATTTTTATTTTTCCTTCTTTTGGGGGATTATGATCATATATATATGTATGTATTGTACATTCAGTCTGGTGTATACTGTGGGGGGAGAGTTTGTTTTGTTTGTTTTTTTGCTGTTGCTATGGACTGTTCCTGGTTGCTATGGGCTCTCCATGGACATGTAGAGGCGTGTTCTCTAGTAATGGATTGGTATCTCTGGAACTATATATGTTGTACATTGTTGCTATGGACATTGTACTGTTGCCAAGCACTGTGAGCTGTTATTATGGGTTATCCATGCAATCCGTAAACAAAAAATGTAAACGAAAAAAAAATATATATATATATATATATAAATATATGTATATTTTTTTTTTTTATTGTCCTGTCAGTTTTCAGGACCATGGTTAGGATTTACTTGCATCAGCAATCTGGGATGGGGGAAGGGCAGGAGGAAGAGGGGCGGGGCATATAATGGGGGTCCTGTGTATTTTGGGTGTACACCACGGGTCCTAATAATCATATTCTCACAAAGAAGTGAATTTCGATGTAAATGTTTATATTTGCTGCTCTGTGGATAGGATTTTTCTATATCTGTATTGTACATTCAGTCTTCTGTATACTGTGGGGGAAGAGTTTGTTTTTTTGCTGTTGCTATGGACTCTGCCCGGTTGCTATGGGCTCTCCATGGACATCTAGAGGCGTGTTCTCTAGTAATGGGTTGGTATCTCTGGAACTATATATGTTGTACATTGTTGCTATGGACATTGTACTGTTGCTATGGAGTCTGGACAGTTTGCCAAGTACTGCGAGCTGTTATTATGGGTTATCCATGCAATCTGTAAACAAAAAGAATTTTTTTTTCAGGACCACGGTTAGGATTAATGCAGGCCATACACGGTTCAAATTCGGAATGATTTTTCATCCGAAAATCGGAAACGTCATTCGCTGGGTAATCTGATGGTTGTCATCAATGATTCTGAACATCGGCCGACCAAGTCATACAGTTCTCCCCATATAACAGGCGAAACTTCTGTTCCATCCAGGTCACGTCTCACACTTGTACTCTTGTCGGAAAAACGATCGTACGATTTGACCATCATTGAGTTTAAAATCGGTCATTTTTCTCAAATTTTCCAACATGCCCGATCACTGAAAAGGGGAGGAACCAGGAAAATTGGCCGGTGCCATTGACTCATTAACAGAGTAAGCCCGTAGGAACGCCCTCTGTTGTCACATATGCTTGTGAAGCTGATTCTGTCCGTTTTTACGTTTTGAATAAACCCGATCTCCAGTTTTATACTATGGGAGTGTCCTTTATATCTTATCATTGAGCGATCTTGGTGGTACAACTTTTATTGGCTCTGGCGGAGGAGTCTTATTGGTCGGAGGAAGACCTCAATCTCCTAAGCGCTTTATGACCATTTGTAACGCAGTGGTCAGACGTGTCTGGTAAGGAGCCGTGTTGCATGTTTTTATTGCTGTCACAAGGAATGTAACCATCACTGATAACAATGGGCATGTGACAGGTATTCTGTATGGAGACATTTGGGGTCAGTAAGACCCCAGATCTGTCCTCTGCCCATAAAACCATTTACTCACACCATGATCTCTGATCAAATGCTTTCCATATTTAAAAATGGCGCCGTTTCCATCCAGGCTAACCAGAAGTGATGTATGCTGATTGCTTCCTGTCTCCTATATATAGAGGATGACAGAGTGGTCTGATCTTCGTCCGCCTCTATGGGAAGCTGGCGGAAGCGGCATCTGCTTGATTGGGTGTCCTGCTGGGAGGGGACATCCCGGGGAAGGCACCGCTTGGTGTGCGGCCTTCAGCCCTGCTCCAGCCTTCTGTAGACTGACCGGCTGCATGCAGCAGGGCTGGACGTGGCACCTCTTCCTCCTGGAAGCACTAAACTGCCAGGGAGAACGCACTGCAGCTAGACGGCCCTTACTGTCTGTACTTCACAGGAGCTTACTACTCCTATTCTTTGGAGGAGATTGTGTTGCTTCTTCCATCAATTTACTAATAGATTTTTCTTGATGATCATGTGGCTGATTTGGCAAATTGGCAGCGGAAATGGTATTCCCTCCTATGCCAGACTGAGCAGACAGCATGGATGGATGAGGAGCATTCAATAGAAAGTGTTCAGGACAAGTGAGGTGACGGGATGTGTGCCATGGCATGTCACTCATGGACACAGGCAGCCTGGATTATTTATTTACTTTTTTGGGTTTGTTTTCTGGCACAGTGTCAAAGAAACATACGGTGATATATTTTTGTTTTATTGAATTCCCATGTCGTCAGCTTAGATTATATTATGGGATTTAACCCCTTAACCCCCGGAAGATTTTACTCTCTTCATGAGCAGGCCATTTTCTGCTCTACGGCACTTCTTGATTTAGCTGACAATTGCAACACTGAACACAATTTAAATTTACAGTATTTATTCACACAAGTACAGCTTTGCTTTGGTGGTATGTAATTTTTTTTGTTTTTTCTATAAACGAAAAAAGACTGAAGATTTTGGGGAAAAAAAACTGTTTTTACTTTCTGCTATAAAACATATCTAATAAATAAAATGTCTTCAGTAATTTAGGCCAACATGTATTCTGCTACATGCCTTTGGATAAAATAAAATATCCCAAAGAGTGTATATATATTTATTATTATTTATTTTATTTTTCTAAATGGTAGTAATGGCAGCGATCAGCGACTTATAGTAGGACTGTGATAGTGCGGCGTGCAATCTGACACTTTGTGTGAACTGACTAATTGTCACTAACACCACCAGTGACACTAATACACTGATCATTGCTAATTCTATACACTGTCACTGTAATAATGACACTGGCTAGAAAGGGGTTAACATCTAGGGGCAAATTCGCAGCGGAAATGGTATTCACTCCTATGCCTATGAGCAGACACCATGGACGGGCATCGCCCACCTCCTAAACGACATATCAGACTGGATGTCGCTCCATTTTCTGAAACTTAACCTATCCAAAATCGAGCTCCTGGTCTTCCCCGTGCCCCCCATCCTCTCCATCACTACTAACAACACCACCATCTCTCCCACTCCACACGCCAAAGTGCTGGGTGTCACCCTGGACTCCCACCTCTCCTTCCTACCCCACATCCAACTGCTATCTAGATCTTTCAGGCTCCACCTCCGCAACATCTCCAAGATACGCTCATTCCTCACCCCAGACACCACCAAACAACTCGTACACTCCCTCATCATCTCACGCCTGGACTACTGCAACTCCCTTCTCACTGGCCTACCCAAACGAACGCTATCCCCACTCCAATCGATCCTAAACTCAGCGGCCAGACTCATCCACCTCACCAACCGCTCCACATCCACCTCCCCCCTCTGCCAATCCCTTCATTGGCTCCCGATTGCCCAACGCATCAAATTCAAACTGCTAACTCTGACCTACAAAGCCATTCACAACGCTGCCCCAAACTACATAACCGACCTGATACCCAAATACTACCCTACCTGTGCCCTCCGCTCCTCACAGGACCTCCTACTCTCTAGCTCCCTGGTCTCCTCCTCCTACGCCCGATTGCAGGACTTCCCCCATCCTCTGGAACTCCCTACCCCAATCCATCAGACTGTCACCTGCCCTCCTTACCTTCAGGCGCACCCTGAACACCCTCCTCTTCAGGGAAGCCTACCCCAACCTCACCTAACACCTAACCTCCTCCACTCCATCCGCCACAGCCATCTCCTCCTGTGCCACCTTCCCCTCCCTCCTAGATTGTAAGCTCGAAAGAGCAGGGCCCTCGAACCCCTCGTGTATTGTATTGTTACTGTCTTGTCTCATGTCCTGTCCCCCCTTGCTACTGTACAGCGCTGAGCATACCCTTTGGCGCTATATAAATACTGTATAATAATAATAATAATCAAGAGGTGAACTATGTGACTGACAATGTGTAATGTGTGCTGCTTCTATTACTAGATGTGACTGTTATCTCTGCTTTGCACAGAGGAAGAAACAGCTACATCTCTTCTCTCCTTTCAATGCCCTGTGTTAGTACAGGCTTCTGAAAGCCGATCAGCATGTCCCAGCCTGTAAATCATTAACCTGAGACCTGCTGATTGGCTTGTGATGGAGGTGGGGATGGGGGGGCGCTTACATGTGCCCTGTACCTGGATGTGCCCCATCACGTACATGTGGGTGATCTGGCACAGCAAGGCTTCTCTGCTGCAGTAAAACTGCGGTAGGCGGTCCTCAAGCAGTTAGAAGTTTCCCGGTTATATTCCCTGCAATTCTAATGTATTAATGTGGAAAATACGGCTTTATGGCCAGTAGTCAGAGCTGAGTATCACAGGTAATATATGTGCTCCTATAACCCATCCAGGGGCCGTAATGTGGTATGTTCTGTATTCACACCTTCAAATGGCAGAGAATAAAGCCTGGAACATTCAATGGACCAACAGCCATGCAGATGTTTTATAAACACCCCCCTTTGTAGCATTTACAACTAGTCAGTGAGTCCAGCTACATCCGAGACTATGCTCATATTTATTAGGACTGGTAAATGAAATATTAAAAGCATCAAGCTGACAGCCTCCCATTTGCTTTCAATGAGGCTTTCTCCTGCAACTAATCGCAGGAACTCCCGCTGGGGTTCTTGCATCTTTAAAAAAGTGCGGGTGAATTCACAGGTGGGAGGGCATCCTAAATTAGTTTTTAGTTCCCCCAAAGACGCAGTGCCCAAATTCCCATCTGTATATTACTGTCAAAGTTTACAGTTCCATGTCCGCAGTCTCTGACCATCTCCTGTATTATGTCTGCAGTCTCTGACCATCTCTTGTATTATGTCCTCAGTCTCTGACCATCTCCTGTATCATGTCTGCAATCTCTGACCATCTCCTGTATCATGTCTGCAATCTCTGACCATCTCCTGTATCATGTCTGCAGTCTCTGACCATCTCCTGTAAACTGTCTGCAGTCTCTGACCATCTCCTGTAGTATGTCTGTAGTCTCTGACCATCTCCTGTAGTATGTCTGTAGTCTCTGACCATCTCCTGTACCATGTCTGCAGTCTCTGACCATCTCTTGTATCTTGTCTGCAGTCTCTGATCATCTCCTGTATCATGTCTGCAGTCTCTGACTATCTCATGTATCATGTCTGCAGTCTCTGATCACCTCCTGTATCATGTCTGCAGTCTCTGACCACCTCTTGTTTCATGTCTGCAGTCTCTGACCACCTCTTGTATCATGTCTGCAGTCTCTGACCACCGCTTGTATCATGTCTGCAGTCTCTGACCATCTCCTGTATCATGTCTGCAGTCTCTGTCCATCTCCTGTATCATGTCTGCAGTCTCTGACCATCTCCTGTATCATGTCTGCAGTCTCTGTCCATCTCCTGTATCATGTCTGCAGTCTCTGACCATCTCCTGTATCATGTCTGCAGTCTCTGACCATCTCCTGTATCATGTCTGCAGTCTCTGACCATCTCCTGTATCATGTCTGCAGTCTCTGACCACCTCTTGTCTCATGTCTGCAGTCTCTGACCGTCTCCTGTATCATGTCCGCAGTCTCTGACCATCTCCTGTATCATGTCTGCAGTCTCTGACCATCTCTTGTATCATGTCTGCAGTCTGTGACCATCTCCTGTATCATGTCTGCAGTCTCTGACTATCTCCTGTATCATGTCTGCAGTCTCTGACCATCTCTTGTATCATGTCTGCAGTCTGTGACCATCTCTTGTATCATGTCTGCAGTCTCTGACTATCTCCTGTATCATGTCTGCAGTCTCTGACTATCTCCTGTATCATGTCTGCAGTCTCTGACTATCTCCTGTATCATGTCTGCAGTCTGTGACCATCTCCTGTATCATGTCTGCAGTCTCTGACCATCTCTTGTATCATGTCTGCAGTCTGTGACCATCTCCTGTATCATGTCTGCAGTCTCTGACTATCTCCTGTATCATGTCTGCAGTCTCTGACTATCTCCTGTATCATGTCTGCAGTCTGTGACCATCTCCTGTATCATGTCTGCAGTCTCTGACCATCTCTTGTATCATGTCTGCAGTCTGTGACCATCTCCTGTATCATGTCTGCAGTCTCTGACCATCTCCTGTATCATGTCTGCAGTCTCTGACTATCTCCTGTATCATGTCTGCAGTCTCTGACTATCTCCTGTATCATGTCTGCAGTCTCTGACCATCTCCTGTATCATGTCCGCAGTCTCTGACCATCTCCTGTATCATGTCTGCAGTCTGTGACCATCTCCTGTATCATGTCTGCAGTCTCTGACTATCTCCTGTATCATGTCTGCAGTCTCTGACTATCTCCTGTATCATGTCTGCAGTCTCTGACCATCTCCTGTATCATGTCCGCAGTCTCTGACCATCTCCTGTATCATGTCTGCAGTCTCTGACCATCTCTTGTATCATGTCTGCAGTCTGTGACCATCTCCTGTATCATGTCTGCAGTCTCTGACTATCTCCTGTATCATGTCTGCAGTCTCTGACTATCTCCTGTATCATGTCTGCAGTCTCTGACCATCTCCTGTATCATGTCTGCAGTCTCTGACCATCTCCTGTATCCTGTCTGCAGTCTCTGACTATCTCCTGTATCATGTCTGCAGTCTCTGACCATCTCCTGTATCATGTCCGCAGTCTCTGACCATCTCCTGTATCATGTCTGCAGTCTCTGACCATCTCTTGTATCATGTCTGCAGTCTGTGACCATCTCCTGTATCATGTCTGCAGTCTCTGACTATCTCCTGTATCATGTCTGCAGTCTCTGACTATCTCCTGTATCATGTCTGCAGTCTCTGACCATCTCCTGTATCATGTCTGCAGTCCTCTGACCATCTCCTGTATCCTGTCTGCAGTCTCTGACTATCTCCTGTATCATGTCTGCAGTCTCTGACCATCTCTTGTATCATGTCTGCAGTCTCTGACCATCTCCTGTACCATGTCTGCAGTCTCTGACCATCTCCTGTATCATGTCTGCAGTCTCTGACCATCTCCTGTATCATGTCTGCAGTCTCTGACCATCTCCTGTATCATGTCTGCAGTCTCTGACCATCTCCTGTATCATGTCTGCAGTCTCTGACCATCTCCTGTATCATGTCTGCAGTCTCTGACCACCTCCTGTATCATGTCTGCAGTC
Source organism: Staurois parvus (assembly GCF_062004578.1). Taxonomy (NCBI): domain Eukaryota; kingdom Metazoa; phylum Chordata; class Amphibia; order Anura; family Ranidae; genus Staurois; species Staurois parvus. The sequence goes on along the minus strand of NW_028319589.1, from coordinate 257,648 downwards.
TCTGACCACCTCCTGTATCATGGGGGAGCCTGGAGAGGAGTGGAGAGCGGGAGTGTCACCTGGACGGGAGTCATTGGAGAAGTCAGACGTGTGGACTGGAGAATATATGATGAAGCCAGAGCCACCAAGGTTGAGCCCGAAGAGGACCGTCTAAGCCATGCAGGGTGCACCTCAGAAGAGGTCAGTGACAGTACTTCCAGGCCAGTCTGAGGGAAGGACGGGTCACTCATGTAAGGAGGAGTGAATACAATAATGTAAGGAGACACACTGATATAACGGTTTCTCTTTATATCAGTAACCCTTCGCTTACCTTAGTGTATTCACTCTGCCGAACGTGGTCTGTGGTTACCAGAGTTGTGTACACACACACACACACACACACACAATTTCCCCCTTAAATTGGTGTCCTCAGAGTTCCCCTTTACATTAGATTCTGCAAGATCCCCCATAACATTGCAAGGGGAAACTCTGTGAACCCTGATGTAAGTGGGAACTCTGATCTGAAGGGGAATCATTTCTACTCTGATTTAAAAAGGGGGCTCTGGTGATCACAGACCCTTTTATATCAGAGTTCTTCTTTACATCAAAGTCTGCAGCATTCCTCCTTACTTCGTGATCCACAGCTTTCCCCTTTACTTCAGATTGGCACTTCAAGGGGAAATCCTGCAGACTCTGATGTAAAGAGGAACTCTGCTGATTCACACATGTGCGGTGCGGATTGAAGCTCAGGTTTCACAGCTAATTGGCACGGTATTTGTTCAGCGGTTCATGCCAGGTTTACATCAGGTTTAGGTCAGGACTTGATCCTGTTCAAATATGTGTGGTTTACAAACGGTTCCCATAAAAGTCAATAGCCTTCAATCTGCACCAAAACCTGGTATCTAGGAGTACAGGGGGTATAGGGGGGTCTGGTGTTATCTAGGAGTACAGGGGGGGTCTGGTGTTATCTAGGAGTACAGGGGGTATAGGGGGGGTCTGGCGTTATCTAGGAATACAGGGGGTATAGGAGGTCAGGTTTTATCTAGGAGTATAGGGGGGTCTGGTGCTATCTAGGAGTACAGGGGGTATAGGAGGTCAGGTTTTATCTAGAAGTATAGGGGGGGGGGTGTCTGGTGTTATCTAGGAGTACAGGGGGTATAGGGGGGTCTGGTGTTATCTAGGAGTACAGGGGGTATAGGAGGTCAGGTTTTATCTAGGAGTATGGGGGGGGTCTGGTGTTATCTAGGAGTACAGGGGGTATAGGAGGTCAGGTTTTATCTAGGGGTATAGGGGGGGGTCTGGTGTTATCTAGGAGTACAGGGGGTATAGGGGGGGTCTGGTGTTATCTAGGAGTACAGGGGGTATAGGGGGGGTCTGGTGTTATCTAGAAGTACAGGGGGTATAGGAGGGGTCTGGTGTTATCTAGAAGTACAGGGGGTATAGGGGGGGTCTGGTGTTATCTAGAAGTACAGGGGGTATAGGAGGTCAGGCGTTACCTAGGAGTACAGGAGGTATAGGGGGGGGGGGGGTCTGGTGTTATCTAGGAGTACAGGGGGTATAGGAGGTCAGGTTTTTTCTAGGAGTACAGGGGGTATAGGAGGTCAGGTTTTATCTAGGAGTACAGGGGGTATAGGGGGGGTCTGGTGTTATCTAGGAGTACAGGGGGTATAGGGGGGGGGGGGTCTGGTGTTATCTAGGAGTACAGGGGGTATAGGGGGGGTCTGGTGTTATCTGGGAGTACAGGGGGTATAGGAGGTCAGGTTTTATCTAGGAGTACAGGGGGTATGGGGGGGGGGGGTCTGGTGTTATCTAGGAGAGGAGTACAGGGGGTATAGGGGGGTCTGGTGTTATCTAGGAGTACAGGGGGTATAGGAGGTCAGGTTTTATCTAGGAGTACAGGGGGTATGGGGGGGGGAGGTCTGGTGTTATCTAGGAGAGGAGTACAGGGGGTATAGGGGGGTCTGGTGTTATCTAGGAGTACAGGGGGTATAGGAGGTCAGGTTTTATCTAGGATTACAGGGGGTATAGGGGGGGGTCTGGTGTTATCTAGGAGTACAGGGGGTATAGGGGGGGTCTGGTGTTATCTAGGAGTACAGGGGGTATAGGAGGTCAGGTTTTATCTAGGAGTACAGGGGGTCTGGTGTTATCTAGGAGTACAGGGGGTATAGGGGGGGTCTGGTGTTATCTAGAAGTACAGGGGGTATAGGGGGGGGGTCTGAGGTTATCTAGGAGTACAGGGGGTATAGGAGGTCAGGTGTTATCTAGGAGTACAGGGGGTATAGGGGGGGTCTGGTGTTATCTAGGAGTACAGGAGGTCAGGTTTTATCTAGGAGTACAGGGGGTCTGGTGTTATCTAGGAGTACAGGGGGTATAGGGGGGGTCTGGTGTTATCTAGAAGTACAGGGGGTATAGGGGGGGGGGGGGGTCTGAGGTTATCTAGGAGTACAGGTGGTATAGGAGGTCAGGTTTTATCTAGGAGTACAGGGGGTATAGGGGGGTCTGGTGTTATCTAGGAGTACAGGGGGTATAGGGGGGTCTGGTGTTATCTAGGAGTACAGGGGGTATAGGAGGTCAGGTGTTATCTAGGAGTACAGGGGGTATAGGAGGTCAGGTTTTATCTAGGAGTACAGGGGGTATAGGGGGGGTCTGGTGTTATCTAGGAGTACAGGGGGTATAGGGGGGGTCTGGTGTTATCTAGGAGTACAGGGGGTATAGGAGGTCAGGTTTTATCTAGGAGTATGGGGGGGGGGGGTCTGGTGTTATCTAGGAGTATAGGGGGTCTGGTGTTATCTAGGAGTACAGGGGGTATAGGGGGGGTCTGGTGTTATCTAGGAGTACAGGGGGTATAGGAGGTCAGGTTTTATCTAGGAGTACAGGGGGTATAGGGGGGTCTGGTGTTATCTAGGAGTACAGGTGGTATAGGGGGTCTGGTGTTATCTAAGAGTACAGGGGGTATGGGGGGAGGGGTCTGGTGTTATCTAGGAGTACAGGGGGTATAGGGGGGGTCTGGTGTTATCTGGGAATACAGGGGGTATAGGGGGTGTGTGGTGTTATCTAGGAGTACAGGGGGTATAGGGGGTCTTGTGTTATCTAGGAGTACAGGGGGTATAGGGGGGGTCTGGTGTTATCTAGGAGTACAGGGGGTATAGGGCGGGGTCTGGTGTTATCTAGGAGTACAGGGGGTATAGGGGGGTCTGGTGTTATCTAGGAGTACAGGGGGTATAGGAGGTCAGGTTTTATCTAGGAGTATGGGGGGGGGGTCTGGTGTTATCTAGGAGTATAGGGGGTCTGGTGTTATCTAGGAGTACAGGGGGTATAGGGCGGGGTCTGGTGTTATCTAGGAGTACAGGGGGTATAGGGGGGGTCTGGTGTTATCTAGGAGTACAGGGGGTATAGGGGGGGGGTCTGGTTTTATCTAGGAGTACAGGGGGTTTAGGGGGAGTCTGGTGTTATCTAAGAATAGGGTGTCCAATGTTACATAGGAGTGGGGGGTATAGGAGTTTCGTGTTATCTAGGAGTACAGGGGGTATAGGGGGGTCTGGTGTTATCTAGGAGTACAGGTGGTATAGGGGGTCTGGTGTTATCTAAGAGTACAGGGGGTATAGGGGGGGTCTGGTGTTATCTGGGGAATACAGGGGGTATAGGAGGTCAGGTTTTATCTAGGAGTACAGGGGGTATAGGGGGGGGGGGGTCTGGTGTTATCTAGGAGTACAGGGGGTATAGGAGGTCAGGTTTTATCTAGGAGTACAGGGGGTATAGGGGGGGGGTCTGGTGTTATCTAGGAGTACAGGGGGTATAGGAGGTCAGGTTTTATCTAGGAGTACAGGGGGTATAGGGGGGGGGGGTCTGGTGTTATCTAGGAGTAAAGGGGGTATAGGGGGGTCTGGTGTTATCTAGGAGTATAGGGGGGTCTGGTGTTATCTAGGAGTACAGGGGATATAGGGGGGGTCTGGTGTTACCTAGGAGTACAGGGGGTATAGGGGGTCTTGTGTTATCTAGGAGTACAGGGGGTATAGGGGGGGTCTGGTGTTATCTAGGAGTACAGGGGGTATAGGGCGGGGTCTGGTGTTATCTAGGAGTACAGGGGGTATAGGGCGGGGTCTGGTGTTATCTAGGAGTACAGGGGGTATAGGGCGGGGTCTGGTGTTATCTAGGAGTACAGGGGGTATAGGGCGGGGTCTGGTGTTATCTAGGAGTACAGGGGGTATAGGGGTCTGGTGTTATCTAGGAGTACAGGGGGTATAGGAGGTCAGGTGTTATCTAGAAGTAGGGATTGGGGGGGTCTGTTGTTATCTAGAAAGAGTATTTATGTGGTCTGGTTTGAAAAGGAGTGGGGGGTACAGGGGGATCTGGTGTTATATAAGAGTAGGGGATGCAGGTGATCTGGTGTTATGTAGGAGTAGGGGATGCAGGTGATCTGGTGTTATGTAGGAGTAGGGGATGCAGGTGATCTGGTGTTATATAGCAGTAGGGGATGCAGGTGATCTGGTGTTATGTAGGAGTAGGGGATGCAGGTGATCTGGTGTTATGTAGGAGTAGGGGATGCAGGTGATCTGGTGTTATGTAGGAGTAGGGGGATGCAGGTGATCTGGTGTTATGTAGGAGTAGGGGATGCAGGTGATCTGGTGTTATGTAGGAGTAGGGGATGCAGGTGATCTGGTGTTATGTAGGAGTAGGGGATGCAGGTGATCTGGTGTTATGTAGGAGTAGGGGATGCAGGTGATCTGGTGTTATGTAGGAGTAGGGGATGCAGGTGATCTGGTGTTATGTAGGAGTAGGGGATGCAGGTGATCTGGGTTTATGTAGGAGTAGGGGATGCTGCAGTTCTAGTGTTACCTGGGAGTCTAGGGATGTGATGTTCAATAAGGGCTCCAGGGGTATTGGTATTCTCTCTAGTGGAGGGTTCAGGCAGTCTTGTGATCTGGGACTGTGGATACAGGATTCTGATATTATCTGTTTTTTCCTTTTTTTTTTTTTTAAACTACTTGTCCAAGGGACTAGATCAGGACCCAATCTATTTGTCCCTCATGACTATTTACCAAAAAACATTTTTTGCCAGGGTGGAAAATATGAAGGGTTGAAGGTGTTTACCTTCGCACAGGGGGATAGGGGTGCTTTAATCCTTTTTTTTTTTTAAAGCATTTGATCGCACCAACATCAGTGTCATCAAATGGTTTCCACTTTTTAAAATAGCGCCGTTTACATCCAGGGAAACTAGAAGTGATGTATGTTCCTGGCTTCCTGTTTCCTATATCATAGATCCCAACAGACTGGATCCGGTCTTTGTCCGCCTCTATGATCAGCTGGCAGAAGCGCTGGCTGGTTGATCAGGTGTCCCAGTGGAACGACAGGGCAGCCATCAGAAATTTTGAGGCCCCTTACACAGCTTTCAGCATTGCCCAATGTCAGTCTCACCTGTACGGTGAGAGCAGACTTCCCAACCCTGCCTCCTCCCACCAGCCAATACTTCTGCATGCTGCCCTCCTGCCAGCCATCCCGCTGTCTACCCTAGAACCTCACCGACTGAGCAGGGCTGTTCTGGAGGCGGGACCTCACTGCGGCCTGGAGAATAAGGGAGGACAGGGCCTACAGCTATGTGTGAGTGACAGGGACTGGACAGCCTACAGGAGAGGGGAGACGTCCCCTTGTAGTGGGTGACAACAGTCTTTATTTGTACGTTTTTATTTTCTTAACTTAACATTTATTTGAACACTGTTCATACATACAAATATAAATCGTTTTATATAATCACCCAGTAAAAAGTTTTTCTTGTTTAGGTTACACCAATCCCTTTATGAACCTCCAAGAGGTCATCATCCCGCAGGGTGCAATGTTTCTTAATTGCTTCCAGTCCGGACACTTTCCCCCTCTTCCAGTCCGGACACTTTCCCCCTCTTCCAGTCCGGACACTTTCCCCCCCTTCCAGTCCGGACACTTTCCAGTCCGGACACTTTCCCCCCTTCTTGTCCGGACACTTTCCCCCCCTTCCAGTCCGGACACTTTCCAGTCCGGACACTTTCCCCCCTTCTTGTCCGGACACTTTCCCCCCCTTCCAGTCCGGACACTTTCCCCCCCTTCCAGTCCGGACACTTTCCCCCTCTTCCAGTCTGGACACTTTCCCCCCCTCCCAGTCCGGACACTTTCCCCCCCCTTCCAGTCCGGACACTTTCCCCCCCTTCCAGTCCGGACACTTTCCCCCCCTCCCAGTCCGGACACTTTCCCCCCCTCCCAGTCCGGACACTTTCCCCCCCTCCCAGTCCGGACACTTTCCCCCCCTCCCAGTCCGGACACTTTCCCCCCCTCCCAGTCCGGACACTTTCCCCCCCTTCCAGTCCGGACACTTTCCCCCCCTTCCAGTCCGGACACTTTCCCCCCTTCCAGTCCGGACACTTTCCCCCCCTTCCTATTCAGGCCAATTTTCAACTTTCAGCGCTATCACACTTTGAATGACAATTGCGCGGTCATGCAACATTGTACCCATATGATTTTTTAGCATTTTTGTGAGACAGATAAAGCTTTATTTTGGTGGTATTTATTCACCGCTGGGATTTTTATTTTTTTTGCTATGTAAATGAAAAAGTCCAAAAATTTTAAAAAAGGTGTTTTTCTTATAAAATTTTGCAAATAAATAGTTTTTTCATCATAAATCTTGTCCAAAATGTATTCCGTTATCTTTTTAGTAAAAAAAAAAAAAAAAAACCCAAATTAATTTATAACCAAAAATTATAATTTTTAAACTTTTTTTTTACTTTTTTTTTTATATCATTATTTATGTATTTTTTTTTATACTGTCACCATGGTGACACTACTACTTGTGGGGGGTGATGATTTTTTTTTTTTTTTTTTGTACACTGATTGCTTTTACACCCATAAAGGCTGTAAAAGCAATCATTTCTCCTTCTCTCTGGCTGCATTCTTGCAGCCATTGAGAACTACTGTGAGAGCTGTGATTAGTCACAGCTTTTCACATGGTACAAGGCTGTTGTGAATAGCCCTGTACCATGTGATCTCGGTGATCATTCACAGATTTCACACGTAGTAAGCAATGATGTCAGAAGTGACATTTTGCTTACTACTCTGCATGTGATCACTGATTGGCCAATCAGTGATCACATGATCGGGACCTCGCACAGAGGTCCTGTACGACGATCGGTGTTTCACTGTGTCCGGAGGACACATCGGGCACTGGATCGTGGTGCTGCGTGCTCCCAGGGAGCGCACACAAGAAGGGTGCGGGGAGGCCGTTTATAAACGGCCACCCAACCCTGCCCGTATATAAACGGCCGGACGGGAAGTGGTTAACTGCATACTGGTGGGCAGTCTGTCTCATTCCCTCATTCCTTAGTTTCTCAGCAAAAACCGTACTAATTTAAATATTCTCTCACAGTGAAGCAGTAAATCTGATTTTTTTTTCCTCTGTCTGTGCGCAATTTACACAGAGTTTGGAGGACTCACACAGAGGGGTGTCAGCTGCTCATATAATCGAATTCTAACGTTTTAGCCCCATTATGTCACCAATCTGTATATGGGTGATTTTGTGTCCCTCGGTATTCTGTCTTCCTGCGTGATGTATCCGGACCCTTCATTAGGGGCATCCGAGAAAAACCTCTTTCTTTGGTAATGTCTGTTGAGGATGTGAGGTGCAGTGACACTTCTGAACTATTGCGAATACAGGCGTTGTAGAGTAAGGATTTTATTTGGTGCAGAGTTTTCTCAATGTTTCTGCAATGAAATTATGTAATATTTTAGCAATTTGATAGCAATAAATTGAAGGAAAAAAAAGTAAATGAAAGTTTTAAAACCATTAAAGTTTAATAAAATAAAAATGGAGCAAATAACATTTTTCTAAAGCCATATTACCAAATACTATATTGCCAAAAGTATTGGGCCGCCTGCCTTTCCATGCACATGAACTTCAATGACATCCCAGTCTTAATACGTAGGGTTCAATATTGAGTTGGCCGGCCTTTCCACACACGACCTTTAATGGCCTCACAGTCTTAGTCCGTAGGGTTCAATATTGAGTTGGCCCCGCCCTTCCCACACACATGACCTTTAATGGCCTCCCAGTCTTAGTCCGTAGGGTTCAATATTGAGTTGGCCCCGCCCTTCCCACACACATGACCTTTAATGGCCTCCCAGTCTTAGTCCGTAGAGTTCAATATTGAGTTGGCCCCGCCCTTTCCACACACAAGACCTGTAATGGCCCCCCAGTCTTAGTCCGTAGGGTTCAATATTGAGTTGGCCCCGCCCTTTGCACCTATAACAGCTTCAACTCTTCTGGGAAGGCCGTCCACAAGGTTTAAAAGGGTGTCTATGGGAAGGTTGGACCATTCTTCCAGAAGCACATTTGTGAGGTCAGGCACTGATGTCGGGGGAGGAGGCCTGGCTCGCAGTCTCCGCTCTAATTCATCCCAAAGGTGTTCTATGGGGTTGAGGTCAGGACTCTGTGCAGGACAGTCAAGTTCCTCCACCCCAAACTGGCTCCTCCATGTCTTTATGGACCTTGCTTTGTGCACTGGTGGGCAGTCATGTTGGAACAGGAAGGGGCCATCCCCAAACTCTTCCCACAAAGTTAGGAGCATGAAATTGTCCAAAATGTCTTGGTATGCTGATGCCTTAAGAGTTCCCTTCGCTGGAACTAGGGGGCCAAGCCCAACCCCTGAAAAACAACCCCACACCATAATCCCCCCTCCACCAAACTTTACACTTTGCACAATGCAGTCAGACAAGTACCGTTCTCCTGGCACCCACCAACCACGACATGTCCATCGGATGGCCAGACAGAGAAGCATGATTGGTCCCTCCAGAGAACTCGTCTCCACTGCTCTAGAGTCCAGTGGTGGCGTGCTTTACACCATGGCATCCAACGCTTTGCATTGCACTTGGTGATGGAAGGCTTGGATGCAGCTGCTCGGCCATGGAAACCCATTCCATGAAGCTCTCTACGCACTGTTGTTGGGCTCATCTGAAGGCCACACCAAGTTTGGAGGTCTTTAGCTATTGACTCTGCAGACAGTTGGTGACTTCTGCGCACCGTGCGCTTCAGCATGCGCTGACCCCGCCCTGTCATGTGACGTGGCCTACCACTTGGTGGCTGAGTGGCTGTTGTTCCCAGTTGCTTCCACTTTGTTATAATCCCACTAACAGTTGAGCGTGGAATATTTAGTAGCCAGGAAATGTCACGGATGGACTTATTGCCCAGGTGACCACCTATCACGGGACCACGCTTGGAGTCACTGAGCTCCTGAGAGCGACCCATTCTTTCACCAATGTTTGTAGAAGCGTCTGCATGCCTAGGGGATGATTGTATACACCTGTGTCCATGGAGGGGATTGGAACACCTAAATCACATGATATGGAGGGGATTGGAACACCTGAATCACATGAATGGGAGGGCCGGCCCAATACTTTTGGCAATATAGTGTATGTCCTGTTGAGCGCATCTTCTCAATCAGGCCACTCCATCTATGTTTTTGTGGTTGTGGACAGGTGGGGGCCTTGTACCTTGTTTGGTGGTCTTAACTGATGGCTTAAGCATTGTGAGTGTTTTCTCTTCTCGATTGATGGGACAAAAATATCCCCCTGACCCTTCATATTGCCCTTCTGTGTATGGAACCCCCCTGGCCTTTTCAAAGTCTAAATTAAAATGTCCCGGGTTGGACTTATTGCAATATTGTTTTTGTTTTGTTTTTTCAAAATTGTCGTTTTTTATTTTTGTTTATAGCACAGAAAATAAAAACCGCAGAGGCGATCAAATACCACCGAAAGAAAGCTCTATTCGTGGGAAGAAAAAGACATCAATTTCCTTTGGGTGTAGTGTTGTATCACCGCGCAATTGTCAAAAAGTTAAAGTAACGCAGCACCGTATCACAAAAAATGGCCTAGTCAGGAAGGGGGGGGGGGAATCCCTCTGAAGGGCAAAGTGGTTAAAAAATATAAATATTTAGTATTTTTTACCATATAATTTAGTTAATATTTAAGTTCAATATAATTTTTCTAAAACCTATGCTAATGTTTGTATATTATGCTTTTATAGGCTTTATTTTTTCTGCCTCTCAATGCCCCTAACCTCAGCTTGTTCAATTAAGCTTTGACAATAAAACCTGGAAGCCGATTGGTTGCTATACAGAGGTGCACAAGATTTTGCACTCTTCATTTTTAATAAATAACTTTGTTGGTGTCCGAAGTTTAAAGTCTTGCCTTCTTAATAACAGTGCAGGAAGGAGGATACATTTAGTTTAAAAAGCAAAGCTAACTAGCAGCCACTCTGTCAGAGATATTCCCAGGAGGTGGTGGAGTGCAGGTTGGACCCGTCGTCTAGTAGAGGTAAGTCCTATATAGTTACATAGTTAGTCTGGCTGAAAAAAGACAAAAGTCCATCCAGTTCAACCATAAAAAAAAAAGTTATAATCCTATACCCACAGTTAATCCAGAGGAAGACAAAAAAAATGGAAATCATATCCCCCTCTTATGTATTATACATGGAGATCATATCCCCCCTTATGTATTATACATGGAGATCATATCCCCCTTATGTATTATACATGGAGATCATATCCCCCCTTATGTATTATACATGGAGATCATATCCCCCCTTATGTATTATACATGGAGATCATATCCCCCCTTATGTATTATACATGGAGATCATATCCCCCCTTATGTATTATACATGGAGATCATATCCCCCCCTTATGTATTATACATGGAGATCATATCCCCCCTTATGTATTATACATGGAGATCATATCCCCCCCCTTATGTATTATACATGGAGATCATATCCCCCCTTATGTATTATACATGGAGATCATATCCCCCCCCTTATGTATTATACATGGAGATCATATCCCCCCTTATGTATTATACATGGAGATCATATCTCCCTTATGTATTATACACGGAGATCATATCCCCCCTTATGTATTATACATGGAGATCATATCCCCCCTTATGTATTATACATGGAGATCATATCCCCCCTTATGTATTATACATGGAGATCATATCCCCCCTTATGTATTATACATGGAGATCATATCCCCCCTTATGTATTATACATGGAGATCATATCCCCCCTTATGTATTATACATGGAGATCATATCCCCCCCTTATGTATTATACATGGAGATCATATCCCCCCTTATGTATTATACATGGAGATCATATCCCCCCTTATGTATTATACATGGAGATCATATCCCCCCCCTTATATATTATACATGGAGATCACATCCCCCCCTTATATATTATACATGGTGATCATATCCCCCCTTATGTATTATACATGGAGATCATATCCCCCTTATGTATTATACATGGAGATCATATCCCCCTTATGTATTATACATGGAGATCATATCCCCCCCTTATGTATTATACATGGAGATCATATCCCCCCTTATGTATTATACATGGAGATCATATCCTCCCTTATGTATTATACATGGAGATCATGTCCCCCCTTAATCTCCTCTTCTCAGTAGAGAATACATTCAGTTCCTCTAATCTTTCCTCATAGCTGACCTCCTCCATGCCTCGTATCAGTTTGGTTGCCCTTCTCTGTGAACCGAGTCTTATGGATTGTTTAGGCTGCATGCATTGTGAGAAGCTCACAGTGTGCAGAGAAATCAAGAGTAAGCCAATTCAGTCCAGGAGGGGAGGCGGTGTAACTGTGCAAGACTGAAGGGGCAGGCTGGTGGTCAGATTTAGCCCTGATTTACCCTAGACCACAGTTTTCATATTGCACTGCCCTTGTGATCTGCAGCAGGTGTCAGTGCAATGTCAACAGCCCCCCAAATGCAGGTTGCAAATGCAGTGCCTTTCCCTGCACAGGCACGACCTTGCAATCCTGTTTCAGTGCTTTTTTTTTTTTTTTTTTAAATTGGTGCATGCACTAGTTTGGTGCGATTTGAGCCCATTCAAAATGAACGAGCTCAAATCGCAGTGCACTGAATTGCACAAGAATGTGGTGTGAATTCCTGTGCGACTCATGTGACTCATAGGGGTTGATTTACTAAAGGCAAATAGACTGTGCACTCTGCAACTGCAATTGTTTCAGAGCTTAGTAAATGAGGTAGAGCTTCACTTTGCAAAGAATTCCCGTTCACATGCAAGGGAAAAAAGAAAAAACTTATTTTTTGCTTGTCCATGACTGGATGATGAGAGTCGTCATTTATCAAGTGATAGACTGTGCACTTGCAGTGCAGTTGCTCCATTTGCTTTTAGTAAATCCACCCCGTAGTGTGAACCCAGGCTCAAGGAATAACAAAAGAAAATGAATGCAGCGAGGAAACACAGTCTAAGAGGCACCGCGGACACAAGGAATCCTCTGACACGTGCTTATACAAGACATGCCATGTGACTTCTGCTGGTTATTTCAAAGTTTGCCCATATGGAGGCAACATAGACGATAATTACTGTAAATCCTTAACCCGTTGCTACCCCCATAACACATGTGTGGTGGCCAAATGATGGGCTTTAATGTTCACACGCTGCAGATGTGTCGCTGGGAGGCCAGTGTTTGTGCTGAGAACGTGCTCCCAGCGCATGGACCAAACTGTCGAAGACTGCTCTCAGTCTGGACTAGCAATCATTTGACCACTTTAGCACTCACATGATCGCTGATCCTTCCTGCCCTCTAGGTGGCCAGGAGGGGGTTAATATGGATGACAGAACTCCTACAGATGACATGCTCCAATAGACTCCCATCCCATAATTGTTGGCTGCCCCAAAGACCACATACAGTGAAGGAAATGCATATTTGCTCCCCTGCTGATTTTGAATATTTGCCCACTCACAAAGAAATGATCGGTCTAAAAATCGAATGTTCGGTGTATTGTAACACTGAGAGGCAAAAAAGCAACAAAAAATTCAGCAGAAATGCGTCTAACAAATGATGACTGATCTGCATGTTCATGAGGGAAATAAAGATTTGATCCCCTATCATTCAGCAGGATTTCTGGCTCCCAGGTGTCTTTCATACAGGTAACAAGCTGAGATTAGAAGCAGTCTCTTAAAGGGAGTGCTGCTAATCTCATTGTGTTACCTGTATAAAAGACACCTGTCCACAGGAGCAATCAAACCATCAGATTCCAAACTCTCCACCATGGCAAAGACCAAAGAGCTGTCCAAGGATGTCAGGGAAGAAGATGAAAGAAAGAGTGCACAAACCTTGCGCATTACCTCAATAAATAGTGACTGGGTTGAGCAGATAGAGACTTCAGTATGGCAGAGTTACCATGGCAAGGAGATATTCAGCCACTGAGTGTCAGTATTACAGCAGTTCAGCCTGTTTAGTCAAGGATGTCAGGGACAAGATTGTAGACCTACACAAGGCTGGACTGGGCTACCAAACTATGGCCAAGCAGCTTGGTGAGAAGGTGACAACAGTTGGTGCAATCATTCACAAATGGAAGAAACACAAAACAAGTGTCAGTCTCCCTAGGTCTGGCGCACCATGCAAGATCTCACCTCGTGGAGTGTCAATGATCATGAGAACAGTGAGGAATCATCCCAGAACTACACGTGAGAATCTTGTCAATGATCTCCAGGCAGCTGGGACCACAGTCACCAAGAAAACAATTGGTAACACACTACGCCGACAAGGACTGAAATCCTGCAGTGCCCGCAAGGTCCCTCTGCTCAAGAAAGCACATGTCCAGGCCCGGCTGAAGTCTGCCACTGAACATCTGAATGATGCAGAGCAGGACTGGTTGAAAGTGTTGTGGTCAGATGAGACCAAAATCCATCTCTTTGGCATCAACTCAACTCGCCGTGTTTGGAGGAGGAGGAATGCTGCCTATGACCCCAAGAACACCATCCCAACTGTGAAACATGGTGGTGGAAACATTCTGCTTTGGGGGTGTTTTTCTGCTAAGGGGACAGGACAACTGCACCTCATCAAACGGTCGATGGATGGGGCAATGTACCATCAAATCTTGGGTGAGGACCTTCTTCCCGCAGCCAGGGCATTGAAAATGGGTGGTGGATGGGTGTTCCAGCATGACAATGACCCAAAACACACGGCCAAGGCAACAAAAGAGCGGCTCAAGAAGAAGCACATTAAGGTCCTGGAGTGGCCTAGCCAGTCTCCAGACCTAAATCCGATTGAAAATCTGTGGAGGGAGCTGAAAGTTCGAGTTGCCAAACGTCAGCCACCAAACCTTAATGACTTGGAGAGGATCTGCCAAGAGGAGTGGGCCAAAATCCCTCCTGAGATGTGTGCGAACCTGGGGGCCAACTCCAGGAAACGTGTGACCTCTGTGATTGCCAACAAGGGATTGGCCACCAAGTACTAAGTCATGTTTTGTGAAGGGGATCAAATCCTTCTTTCCCTCATGAACATGCAGATCAGTCATCATTTGTTAGACGCATTTCTGCTGAATTTGTTGTATTCTGTCTCTCAGTGTTACACCGAACATTCCATTATTAGACCGATCATTTCTGTGTGAGGGGCGAACATTCAGCATCAGCCGGGGAGCAAATACGCATTTCCTTCACTGTATCCCTATATTCAGGGATCAGACATCTTGCTGGGCCCTCCATAACAGTTGTCAAATGTCAGAAAGAGAAAAGGAAATGTTTTTCTTTGCAAACTGGCTGCACATATGTGTGTAACTCTGTTTTCAACAGGGCGCGGACCGAGCTGTCACTGACAGCTACAGGTCTCATAGTAACAACCGGAAGTCAGGAGGACTGGTTCTCAATCACATGATCAATATGATAGCCTCTGATTAGCCATCACAGTGATCAGTAACCTTACAGCCCGCCCCTATGTATTGTTTTTACTCTTAAATTGAAAAAAAAGTACATTGTGTACTAGAGGAGAAAAATAGAAACCTAAAAAATATTTGTGTATAACAGTAATATGGCAAGATCAGGGTTTGATCTAGGTCATTGTTGGGGTCACTGGGGGCAGCTCAATAAGACGCATGCACACCGCAGCTAAAAAAAAAAATGCGTGTTTTGCTGGCGTTTGACTTTTCTTTTTTTTTCTTTTTTTTTTCCTTCCTCTAATCACCCATTGCATGTTGGTCTATGTGTCCATGCACGCATTTACAGGCAGAACAAATATCCATCAATTGCACATTCAGGAGAGGTAAAATTAAATAAAAAATAAATCAGGACATATCCATTACAGTTTACCACAAATGAAGGCCCAATCTATCTTGAAAACGTTTAATTCCTTAAGTAGTTACAAAGATATGTAAATGTTTTCTAACACATGACAAAGTTGTAAAGCTGGGTTCAGTTGTTAGGTTTTGTTGGACATTGTCCTTAACCCCTCTCCTTCAAGAAGATCCCCCCCCCCCCCCTTCCTGACCTGGCCATTTTTTGTGTTACGGTGCTGCGTTACTTTAACAGTTGCACGCTCGAGCAACGCTGCACCCAAATGAAATTTACGTCCTTTTTTTCCCACAAATAGAGCTTTCTTTCGGTGGTATTTGATCACTTGTGCGTTTATTTTATGCGCATTAAACAAAACAAGACCGACAATTTTGAGGAGAAAAAAAATATTTTTGACTTTTTGCTATTAAACGTCCAGTAAAAAAAATGTAATCAAATTTCGGCATAAATTTAAGAAAAAATGTATCCTGCTCCGTGTCTTTGCTATCAAAAATCCCAATAAGTGTAAATTAATTGATTTAAGTAAAAGTTATAGCATCTACAAATGGCGGTATAGATACTGGGATTTTTTTTTTTTGTATCCTCCCTGGAGGTATTGCCGAGTGTAGCTCGGGGTAGAGTTTCAGTACCAAAAGCGGTAACCCCCCCCCCGAGCTACACTCGGGCTTAAAATGCAGCGTTGCATAGGGAGTCCCTGCAGCGCTTACCTTGTCCTTCACTCCCGCGATGTGTCCCCTGCCATCTCTTCCAGGCCGATGCCGGCATCCGGCTTCCGTGTTCCAGTCCCTGTAACGTCGGGACATACGGGTGCCGGAACCGGCGGGAAATTTTTTTTAAAATGTCATTTTGTAAAAAATGATTATTACAGAGTAAAACACTTACCTTGACCTGCGCTCCTGCGATGTCCCCCCTGCAATGTCCTCTGGCTGATGCCGGCATCTGTCTTCCGTCCCCCGTGACGTCGGGACGTACGGGGGACAGAACCGACCTGAAATTCAAAAATGTCAAAAAGTGACATCCGCTAAAATCACATAGTATAACATTCCTGTTTCAAACCATTTCACATACATTTTGTCCCGAGTGCTTTGTCCGGCACCCTGCCTGCATTTTTACTGTTCTTTCTGCCTGGAAACTGAGAAACGTCCATGGCGTCCAAAAAGCGTCCCTTTAGGTCAGACGCGGTTTTAGACCGGCTAGAGAACAGCGATAGTAAATCAGAACCACTTGCAGAATTGAGTGATAATGATTGGTGGGGGAAATTCCTCATCAGACACTGAAAACGATTCTGCGACTGAGCTCAGCGATGTGCGAACTTGGCGCTCTATTTCACATTTCAGTGTTTTTGATTATATTATTGAATTAAATTTATTATTATTATATTATTATTTTGTATGATTATTTATTAAATTTATGGTTTTGTGTTTCAAGTTTTATCATATCCGGGATGTTTACTAGACTCTTGTTCGGACAGATTTCAGTGAGTTATTCCTAAATTACAGGCCTACAATAAAAACAAAAACACATTTCCATGCAAAAAATGGTACCGCTTTCAGCACCAAAAATCTGAAATAATCAGACCGCTAGGGAGGTTAATTAGTAATGGCAGCGATTTATAACGGGACTGCGGCGGGTATTCTGACACTGGGGGGGGAGTTGACTTGGTGTCACTGACATCCCCAGTGACACCAATACAGTGATCAGTGCTAATAAAAAGCACCGACACTGTACTAATGCTACTGGACGATCAACGGGTTAACTGTGTGTGGTGCTTTGTGCTTCACTCCACGCACAGCCATGCAAAGCAGTGTGCAGGAGTTGACAGGGAGGAGAACTGTTTTGTTTACTAACAGTTCTCCCAAACCACATCTCCAGCCCCGGGACCCAGTGATTGATGGCCGCGGGTAGGGTGCGTGTCCCCACCAGGAAATGCTAAATCACGCGTGTGTGTGTGTGTGTGTGATTTTGCGCACAGCTGCCGCCCTTTAGCAGTATTTCTGCTACGGGGCGAAGTTAAAGCCAACCTTCACCCTGAGGAAGAAGTCATATTGCCCCCCCCCCCCTTCTTACAGGTAGGCTTTATTTATTTTTTTCACTGGTGACATTTATTTGGCAACTTCCTCATTTCTCATCCAGACAAGAATTGCGGTGTGGGGTTTTCATGTGTTAGTAAAACTGTATTTATCATCCCAACTACGGTGTATCCAGGCAAATTATACCACTTTATTTTTTTCAGGATAAATTGTTGGACCCTTTTGGTGGTAAATGGTCAGGATGGCTCCTTAATTTATTTCATTCAAGAAAAACTGGGCCAAAATGGAAAACATAATTTTTTAAGCTTTAGCTGTATATTTCTTGGCATTACCGTGGCCACCACCAAAGAACAATCCAAAATAAATTCTCATACTTCTGTCCTTTGTGGCACCTGTGTTATTTGTACCCATAGCAGGGTTGATTTTTCTTTTTATTATAGCTATAAAAAACAAAAAAAAAACACTGACACTAAATAAAAATTAAAAAAATAATGATCATACCTAGAATACACTGACCTTTGACCCTGATCTAGCTACTTTATCTTTGGGGGGGGGGGGAATAAATATATATATATATAAAAAATGTTTTGGAGGGGGGGGGGGTTGTTTTTGTTTTTTATTTTTTTTTATTTTTTTTACACACACATGCTTCCCACCAATTCTTCTCCTCTTGATGCAGTGGGGGTTATTTACTAAAACTGCATGGTGCAAAATCTGGTACAGTTCTGCGTCTAGACCAACCAGCTTACAGGCTTTATTGTCAAGGCTTAAATGAGAAAGCTGCCTGGCCACCATGCACAGCGGCACCAGATTCTGAATGCTCCAGTTTTAGCAAATCTCCCCCAAGGTATCTTTTTCTCCATTCAGAAGGAGAGTGCAGGCGTAGATTTTACTTAGTGGTCATTGCGATCACCGAGCTATCACAGCGATTTATGTGGTCAGTGAAACTGCTCAAAGTCTAGGAGTACGTTTATTAGTGTTACCCGGGACAAAGAGGATCCAGCAGTCCATTTTACAGGCTTCACTCCATTTGGAGCTTAGTCATTCAGACTCTATGGGGTGGGTTTACTAAGGGAAAATAGACTGTGCACTCTGCAAGTGCAGTCACTCCAGAGCTTTATAAATGAGGGGAAGCTTCACTTTGCAAAGAATTACCAATCACATGCAAGGAAAAAAAAAACAGCATTTTTGCTTGCACATGATTGGATGATGGAAGTCAGCAGAACTAAGCAGTGGAGGAACTTGTAAAGTGCACAGTCCGTTTGCCTTTAGGACTAAGCTAATGGAGTAAAACTCATGAGGTGAATTTTTCTTACACCTCACGTAAACTTATGAATGCTTCTGCCAGACTCATCCACCTTACTAACCGTTCCTTATCTGCCAATCCCTCCACTGGCCTCCACTCAGTGTCCTCCATCCCTCTCTGCCAATCCCTCCACTGGCCTCCACTCAGTGTCCTCCATCCCTCTCTGCCAATCCCTCCACTGGCCTCCACTCAGTGTCCTCCATCCCTCTCTGCCAATCCCTCCACTGGCCTCCACTCAGTGTCCTCCATCCCTCTCTGCCAATCCCTCCACTCAGTGTCCTCCATCCCTCTCTGCCAATCCCTCCACTCAGTGTCCTCCATCCCTCTCTGCCAATCCCTCCACTGACCTCCACTCAGTGTCCTCCATCCCTCTCTGCCAATCCCTCCACTGACCTCCATTCAGTGTCCTCCATCCCTCTCTGCCAATCCCTCCACTGGCCTCCACTCAGTGTCCTCCATCCCTCTCTGCCAATCCCTCCACTCAGTGTCATCCATCCCTCTCTGCCAATCCCTCCACTCAGTGTCCTCCATCCCTCTCTGCCAATCCCTCCACTCAGTGTCATCCATCCCTCTCTGCCAATCCCTCCACTCAGTGTCATCCATCCCTCTCTGCCAATCCCTCCACTCAGTGTCATCCATCCCTCTCTACCAATCCCTCCACTGGATTCCCATTCCCAAATGAATAAAATTCAAAACATTAACAACCACATATAAAGCCATTTATAACTCTGCCCCAAATTACATCACCAATCTTGTCTCCAAATATCACCCACACTGTCCTCTCCACTCCTCCCACGACCTCCTGCTCTCTAGCTCCCTAGTCTCCTCCTCCCATGCTCATCTCCAGAGCTTCCCCCATCCTCTGGAACTCTCTACCCCAATTTATCAGACTATCGCCTACTCTGCCCACTTTTAGGCGATCTCTGAAAACCTCTCTCTTCAGGGAAGCCTATCCTGCCTTCAGCTAATAATGGAATCTTCTATTCCTTCTACCAGTCCATCCCCCACAGTTATTACCTTTTGTACCACTAGCCCCTCCCTCCTAGATTGTAAGCTCCCAGGATCAGGGCCCTCCTAACCCTCTTGTATTGAACTGTATTGTTGCTGTATTGTCTCCCGTTATATTGTAAAGCGCTGAGCAAACTGTTGGCGCGATATAAATCCTGTATAATAATAACTTAAGATTTTGGGAGTTGAGTGGCTCTGCTTCTACTTCTTGCATTAGAACTTTCAGTTGGTCATGGACTGTTTGGAGCTGGGAGTGGAGTATATGGGGATGGCCTGTAGCTCAGTCTCTGTGTTGGCAGCATGGGATGGAGTGCACTTCCAGCATAAACGCCGGTGTGCATATATACAGTGCCTTAGGCCACCTCCGTGACACCACATTTATATATGATGGCAGCATCAACGGGATAAGCACCAGGTCCTCCTCGGGATCTCTTGCCTCCCTCTTCTCTCCACACCTCATTTTTACCACTGTACACCTCTTTCTACTTCTCATTTAATTTTATTTGCTTCATTCTCATTTACTTCTCTTCAGTTCTGCTTAGGAACACATGATTGATCTTTTTTCACTCCAAGAACATTCATCTGAGAACTCATGGTGCTATCCAAATAATGTCACCTAGTCATGGGCTATGATAATGTCACCTATGTGATCTACGTGTCATTTCTTTGTCTACACATTGGTTTGTCTCTTGATGCTGATCTACTTTTTTTTTTTTTGCGTAAAACAATAATATACAATAATAATCAAACACCTCCAGTAACAGTCATTTCCTTTACAGAGAAGCAAGATGTCAAATTTCAGAACCAGACATCTTTTACAGCCATGTGTTCACTGCCTGGTTTTCACAACCCTCGTGGGTGTCCCCGGCAATGCTCTGGTGCTTTGGGTTACCGGAGTGAAGATGGAGCGGACTGTGACCACCATTTGGTTTGGGAACCTTGCTCTGGCCGATATCATCCTATGTTTGTGTCTTCCATTCAGTGCAGTGCAGTTCTTCTACCCAGAATGTCTGTACGGTCCTGTCCTCTGCAAGGTTTTACCCTTCACTTAACATGGTTACCAGCGTCTTCACCCTGGTGGCTATTAGCATTGACTGATGGATTCTGGTTGTCCATCCAGTGTGGGCCCAAAACCACCGAAGAGTACAAACAGCATTGATGATATGCTAGTCTAATTGGATGATGTCTTCTGCGTAGAGTCTGCCAGCTGCCATCGACCATAGAACTGACACTTTCAATAACAGGACCTATTGCTTTTCTTTTACAAAGAATTTTATTATACAATAGATAGGATCAAAGAAAACATATGCATTGATCAATAGAAATGAGACATACCCGGTATTTGCTGAGTGTTACAGAACAAGTACTGGTAGAGATATAGGCATAAATGGAATATTTAAGTGCCATGTATAATAAATAAAAAAAAAAGGGGAGAAAACAATGAGTAAACATTTAGAGATTAATGATAATATAAACTCTAAGAAAAATTGTCACTGTATCAGCGTACAGAGAGCGGAAACGTTATGAAGTGAAGTCTCTCCAAATGTAGATAGGTAATCCAAACCATGGGCACGCGGTGGAGTCCAGTTTGTGGATTTAGTGTTGCAGGTGTGGAACTCATTGCAATAATCACAATCAGTACAAGTAGCATGAGAACAGATTAGACAAGAGAACAGGGAAGGACGGTAAGTAAGGAGACGAGGACAAAAACAAATACAAAAACAATCACAAAAGGGCTCTAGGGCGATCGCAACAGAATAAGTCCTTCTATCGACAGAAGGGACTGGTCGAATCTCGATGGTTGGGCTATATCAAGCCAGGGACGCCATATTTGCAGGCCCTCTAACCCTCATGTGCTGTTTTGTAGTTGCTGTACTGTCTCATGTATTGTCCCCCCCTCTATTGTACAGCGCTGAGCAAACCCTTTGGCGCTATATAAACTCGATGTAATGTAATAATGTAATTTTGTATGGGTGTCCAACAGTATAGCTGTCAGTTTTTCGTTAACCATTATGAAGTTCATGGACCTATTGCTTTTCAAAAAAACCACAACCTATTTGCCGTCACTTTTACACGCCTAATTTTTTTATTTCTGATTCCTGTTCTAACCATTTCTGCCTGCTACACTGGTCCGGCTTTCAAAGCACGCAACATCAAATCTTTAAATGTAGGTAGAAGGACCACCAAGGTGGCATTAGGCATTGTAGTGTCATTTTTCATCACCTGGACCCCTACCACATCATGGGTGTAGTCATGCTATTCACATACAATGACGTAGTTGTAACCCTGGACATTTTCTCGCAGTCTCTGGCCCAGTTCAATAGCTGCATCAACCCGATAATCTACATCTTCATTGGGAAAGATATGAAGAAAAGCGTGAGACAGGCTTATGAAGAGTGTGTTTCATGAAGACTTGTCAAGCTTGAGGAGCTCATCATGCAGCAGGAGGCAAAGTGGAGAACACATACAGTTAGAGGAGCTGTAAGAATGAAGAGCTGGTGTGAGATGCTGACCTAAGAATACAGGTCATCGTGGATCTTTATTTGTGGAATTTGATCGCCGTATACTTGAGCTGTGTTATGTATGTTTCAGTGACTGCTCCACATAGCACAATGTTTGTACATCTAACAGTTGGTGTTTACATGGCTTGGACTGAATACTTTGGCTTGTACACCCCCTTATTTCTGAATAAAGAATATAATTTTTTTAAAAATTCAGGTCATTGCAGGAAGTTTCCTCTTACGTTTATTAAATTAATGTCTAGTCTAGCTTTTATTTATTTTTATTAGTCCTGTAAGTCAATGCGTAAAGATTTTTATCAATACGAGTTGTGTTTCAAAACTTTTAATGTTCTATACATATCCACATGATCTAAAATACGTACATGGGGCAGTCATGTTTGCTTGTTGCTACAGTCAGGTCCATAAATATTAGGAAAGCGACATAATTCTAACATTTTTGGCTCTATACACCAGCACAATGGAGTTGAAATGAAACGAACAAGATGTGCTTTAACTGCAGACTGTCAGCTTTAATTTGAGGGTATTTACATCCAAATCAGGTGAACGGTGTAGGAATTACAACAGTTTGCATATGTGCCTCCCATTTGTTAAGGGACCAAAAGTAATGGGACAATTGGCTTCTCAGCTGTTCCATGGCCAGGTGTGTGTTATTCCCTCATTATCCCAATTACAATGAGCAGATAAAAGGTCCAGAGTTCATTTCAAGTGTGCTATTTGCATTTGGAATCTGAATAATCAGAATAATAATCATAAATCAAACTTTCACTTTTTAATACTTGGTTGCAAATCCTTTGCAGTCAATTACAGCCTGAAGTGTGGAACACATAGACATCACCAGACGCTGGGTTTCATCCCTGGTGATGCTCTGCCAGGCCTCTACTGCAACTGTCTTCAGTTCCTGCTTGTTCTTGGGGCATTTTCCCTTCAGTTTTGTCTTCAGCAAGTGAAATGCTCAATCGGATTCAGGGCAGGTGATGGACTTGGCCATTGCAGAACATTCCACTTCTTTCCCTTAAAAAACTCTTTGGTTCTTTTGCAGTCTGCTTTGGGTCATTGTCCATCTGCACTGTGAAGCGTCCAATGAGTTGTGAAGCATTTGGCTGAATATGAGCAGATAATTTCCCGAAACACTTTTGCATTCCTTCTTTTTAAGAATGTTCCAAACAGTTGTTTTGGCCACGCCTAATGTTTTTGCTATCTCTCTGATGGGTTTGTTTTGTTTTTTTCAGCCTAATGATGGCTTCACTGATAGTGACAGCTCTTTGGATCTCATCTTGAGAGTTGACAGCAACAGATTCCAAATGCAAATAGCACACTTGAAATGAACTCTGGACCTTTTATCTGCTCATTGTAATTGGGATAATGAGGGAATAACACACACCTGGCCATGGAACAGCTGAGAAGCCAATTGTCCCATTACTTTTGCTCCCTTAACAAGTGGGAGGCACATATGCAAACTGTTGTAATTCCTACACCGTTCACCTGATTTGGATGTAAATACCCTCAAATTAAAGCTGACAGTCTGCAGTTAAAGCACATCTTGTTCATTTCATTTCAAATCCATTGTGGTGGTGTATAGAGCCGAAAATCTTAGAATTGTGTCGATGTCCCAATATTTATGGACCTGGCTGTATGTTTCCTTCCTAACCCCTTGACGCCGACGTCACACAAATATGCGGCCTCATGGAACTGGGCTTTTTTCCATGGGGCCACATATTTGCGTACCTGTCTTTGTGCTGGGAGTGCGCCGCTCGGCATGCTCCCAGCACAGAGACTGCGGTGTCACTGAGAGCCCCGGGTCCCGTTTTAACGATCGGGACCCGGGACTCCCGATTCCAGGTCACATGATTGCTGTGATAGCCTCTGATCAGTCACTGTACAGCCCGGCCCCCTTGCTTTTTTTTCTCTCTCTATGAATGGAGGAGAGAGATACATTATATCTCAAACTCCTGGCATAGAGAGAAAAAAAAATGTCTGTAAAGAAAAATAAATAAATATTAAAACATAAAAGAAAAAATAAAGAAAAATACCTAGATCAAGGTTTGATCTAGTTCAGTGCCAGGGTTAGTGTTTGGGTCAAGGTCAGGGTCAAAGGTCAGGATTAAAAAAAAAATGGTGTGTTAGGTTAAAAAACAAAACACAAAAACAAAATGCGCACTATTGTTTCTGGGCTGTACTACGGGTACAAATAACACACACATACATGGTATCACTGCGATCGTCAAGTGCTGGAAAATGTATTTTGGGTTGTTTTTTGGTGGTAGGTTATGGTCGTAACAAGAAATGCGCAGCTAAATTAAAAAAAAAATTTTTTTTTTTTTACTATTTTGGGCCAGTTTTCCTTTAATAAAAAAAAATCAGGAGCTATCCATTACCATTTACCACCAAATGAAAGCCCAATTTGTCCTGAACAAATCGCGGTATAATCCACCTGGATGTACTAAGTAGTTGTGGTGATATATACGGTTTTATGATCACATGTCAACGTTGCAGAATTGTGCTTAGGCATTTAGATTTGTTTTACCCTCAGGCATGAAGGGGTTAATATTACTGTGCTGTGTTTGAGCTTTACTGCTCTTCTTTCCTTGAATGGTCAGTAAATGGGCTGGTATCAATTCCATCTACCCAATACAGTTTATGAATAACTAAAGGTCTGCATGCTAAGAGGAAAGCCACCGCACATGGGAGAGATGACTGGTGCCCACATTCATTAGGTAGGATATGCACATGCCTCACACGGACAGCCCTCGTCTTTGACTGCCCCTTCAGGCTTGTGGATATCCTTACTAATAAATGTGGACAGATGTACCCAATATACCGTATTTTTCGCTCCATAAGACGCACTTTTTTCCCCCCAAAAAAGGGGGGAAAATGTCAGTGTGTCTTATGGAGCGAATATAAAGCGGCCGGTCCAGTATTTCTGCCGCCACCATGTCAGAATACCGGGCCGGCCGCTCAGCTGTTCTCTCCTGCAGGGCCTTACCTGTTCCTCGCTCCAGCGCTGCACAGTCTTCCCGCGCTGGCTTCTGTGACAGCCGGGTGCCCACTGTGCATGCGCTTCGCTTTGTGAATGATCCGGTGTCTTCTGGGACACATGACAGGGCCATTCACAAAGCGCAGCGCTCCTCGCACATGCGCAGTGTGCACCCGGCTGTCACAGAAGCCGGCCCGGGAAGAAGAGAGAAGGACAACTCCGCGGAAGTGGGAGCGGGTACCTGTCAAATTCAGGTACCCGCTCCCCCTCCCTCCCCAAAGGTCAGCAGTCTCTGGTCATTCCCTGCACTGTCTGCAGTCTCTGGTCATTCCCTGCACTGTCTACAGTCTCTGGTCATCTCCTGTACTGTGTCTGCAGTCTCTGGTCATTCCCTGCACTGTGTCCGCAGTCTCTGGTCATCTCCTGTACTGTCCGCAGTCTCTGGTCATCTCCTGTACTGTCCGCAGTCTCTGGTCATCTCCTGCACTGTGGCCGCAGTCTCTGGTCATCTCCTGTACCGTGTCCGCAGTCTCTGGTCATCTCCTGTACCGTGTCCGCAGTCTCTGGTCATCTCCTGCACTGTGTCCGCAGTCTCTGGTCATCTCCTGCACTGTCCGCAGTCTCTGGTCATCTCCTGTACTGTGTCCGCAGTCTCTGGTCATCTCCTGTATTGTGTCCGCAGTCTCTGGTCATCCCCTGTACTGTGTCCGCAGTCTCTGGTCATCTCCTGCACTGTGTTCTCAGTCTCTGGTCATCTCCTGTATTGTGTACGCAGTCTCTGGTCATCTCCTGTACCGTGTCCGCAGTCTCTGGTCATCTCCTGTACCGTGTCCGCAGTCTCTGGTCATCTCCTGCACCGTGTCCGCAGTCTCTGGTCATCTCCTGCACTGTGTCCGCAGTCTCTGGTCATCTCCTGTATTGTGTACGCAGTCTCTGGTCATCTCCTGTACTGTGTCTGCAGTCTCTGGTCATCTCCTGTACTGTGTCCGCAGTCTCTGGTCATCTCCTGTACTGTGTCCGCAGTCTCTGGTCATCTCCTGCACTGTGTCCGCAGTCTCTGGTCATCTCCTGCACTGTGTCCGCAGTCTCTGGTCATCTCCTGTACTGTGTCCGCAGTCTCTGGTCATCTCCTGTACTGTGTCTGCAGTCTCTGGTCATCTCCTGCACCGTGTCCGCAGTCTCTGGTCATCTCCTGTACTGTGTCCGCAGTCTCTGGTCATCTCCTGTACCGTGTCCGCAGTCTCTGGTCATCTCCTGCACTGTGTCCGCAGTCTCTGGTCATCTCCTGCACTGTGTCCGCAGTCTCTGGTCATCTCCTGTATTGTGTACGCAGTCTCTGGTCATCTCCTGTACTGTGTCTGCAGTCTCTGGTCATCTCCTGTACTATGTCCGCAGTCTCTGGTCATCTCCTGTACTGTGTCCGCAGTCTCTGGTCATCTCCTGTATTGTGTACGCAGTCTCTGGTCATCCCCTGTACTGTGTCCGCAGTCTCTGGTCATCTCCTGTACTGTGTCCGCAGTCTCTGGTCATCTCCTGTATTGTGTACGCAGTCTCTGGTCATCTCCTGTACTATGTCTGCAGTCCATTGGTTCAGAATATTTTTTTTTCTTGTTTTCCTCCTCTAAAACCTAGGTGCGTCTTATGGAGCGAAAAATACGGTAATCAACGCATAACTAAAGGTCTGACTGGTGTCCACATTTATTAGGCAGGATATCCACAAGCTTGCCATTGACAGCCCCTGTCTAGATACCATCATGCTTGTGTATATCCTTCCTAATAAATGTGGACATCTGTGATCCCACCAGTGGGCAGTGGCTGTCTTCTCAGCACTTGGCCTGTGAGCAGGTACAGCTCATATAATCCCCGACACCCAGAGCTGAAGTGGCAGTGAGGAATATGTAAAGTAAGAAGTACTCCTGCGCTACCTTCAGAGTGAATATGTAGTTATATGTTAACCCTTTGAGGACCGTAAGGTTTTGGAACGCCAGAAGAATACTTTTTTTGTTTTTAAAGTTCGTACACTTCAGTTGCTGTAACTAAGCCATTTCATGAAATAATTGGCAAAAAGCTAGATCCATTTGTTGTTTGTTGATAAGAAATAATATTTTGACTCAAAAAAAAAAAAAAAAAAAGTTTTAAGTTCTAAATCAGATGATACACGCAATTACAAACATGGGACAAATACGTCCCTTGGTCCTCAAAGGGTTAACCTCCCTAGCGCTCTGATTATGTCCATATTTCTGTGCTCAAAGCGGTACATTTTTTTGCATGGAAATATGTCTTTTTTTATTGTAGGTTGTAATTTTTAGGAATAACTCACTGACATCTGTCCGTACAAGAGTAGTAAACATCCCGGGTATGATAAAACTTGAAACACGAAATCATAAATTATAATAAATAATCATAAAAAATAATATAATAATAAGTTTAATCCAATAATATAATCAAACCAAAAACACTGAAATGTGAAATAGAGCGCCAAGTTCGCACATCGCTGAGCTCAGTCGCAGAATCGTTTTCAGTGTCTGATGAGGAATTTCCCCCACCAATCATTATCACTCAATTCTGCAAGTGGTTCTGATTTACTATCGCTGTTCTCTAGCCGGTCTAAAACCGCGTCTGACCTAAAGGGACGCTTTTTGGACGCCATGGACCTTTCTCAGTTTCCAGGCAGAAAGGGTGGTAAAAATGCAGGCAGGGCGCCGGACAAAGCACTCGGGACAAAATGTATGTGAAATGGTTGGATACAGGAATGTTATACTATGTGATTTTAGTGTATTTAGTGAATGTCACTTTTTAAAATTTTCAAATCTCCTGCCGGTTGCGGTCCTTTTACGTCCCAACATCGCAGGGAACGGAACCCAGAAGCTGGCATCGGCCGGAGGAGATGGCCGGGGACGCTGCAGGGGACACATCGCAGGAGCGCAGGACAAGGTAAGTGCTACAGGGACTCCCTGAGTGTAGTTCGGGGTCACCGCATTTGGTACTGAAACTTTACCCCGAGCTACACTTGGGAATACCGCCAGGGGGGTTAAATAATGTATAGAGAGCTGCTGCTAGCATCAAAAATTGTGTTTCTGCAACATAAATCGTAAATAAACCAATGAACTTAATGCTGCGCTGCTAATGTGAAGCGTAAATACCAAATAATCAAAAACAATGATAAAACAATAAATGAAATCATCAAATGTGCTTAATAACATTCATAAATCAGTGTGTGTGTGTTTAAAAAACACACAATATCCAATAAGCAAGTCCGTGCAATTTAAATTGCAACAGTGAATGTGGATAAGATTTTACATCAACTTCCTTCACAATTCCATAGAATTTCTTGTGCGCTCGCAAAACCATCACCGTTTCTTAACCCCCCCCCCCCCTGGAGGTATTCCCGAGTGTAGCTCGGGGTTAACTTTCAGTACCAGAAGCAGTAACCCCGAGCTACACTCAGGAATACCCTGCAGCATTGCTCTGGGATCCCTCCTGCACTTACCTTGTCCTGCGCTCCTGCGATGTCCCCCCTGCAATGTCCTCTGGCTGATGCCGGCATCTGTCTTCCGTCCCCTGCGAGCGTCGGGACGTACAGGGGACAGAACCGACCGGAAATTCAAAAATGTCAAAATGTGACATTCACTAAATCCACTAAAACCACATAGTATAACATTCCTGTATCAAACCATTTCACATACATGTTGTCCCGAGTGCTTTGTCCGGCGCCCTGCCTGCATTTTTACTGTTCTTTCTGCCTGGAAACTGAGAAATGTCCATGGCGTCCAAAAAGCGTCCCTTTAGGTCAAAAGCGGTTTTAGACCGGCTAGAGAACAGCGATAGTAAATCAGAACCACTTGCAGAATTGAGTGATAATGATTGGTGGGGGAAATTCCTCATCAGACACTGAAAACGATTCTGCGACTGAGCTCAGCGATGTGTGAACTTGGCGCTCTATTTCACATTTCAGTGTTTTTGGTTTGATTATATTATTGAATTACATTATTATTATGATTATTTATTATATTATGATTTCGTGTTTCAAGTTTTATCCTCCCCGGGATGTTTACTGGACTCTTGTTTGGACAGATTTCAGTGAGATATTCCTAAAAATTACAGGCCTACAATAAAAAAACAACATATTTCCATGCAAAATAATGTACCGCTTTGAGCACAGAAATACTGACATAATCAGACCCCTAGGGAGGTTAAAGTGCTGCATACATGCAGGTTGTCACCTCAGTGCTCACAGAACTCTCACCTTAAAAAAAAATGAATGCGCTTATACTGACTAATAAATTTGGATTCTTCCACTTTGCCCAGTAAAAGCAAACCCAGCCTGATGTCTGCAAACCCTGAACATACCTGAACCCTACTATAGTCTCAACGTTTGCTATTTTTTCAGGCTCATGTCAAGGGCGTGGCCGGAGGCAGACATGAACCGGAAGTGTCGTACGCAGAAGTCCAGTCTGTTGCTCCATATGTGATTTTAATGGCGATTTTTACAAGTGTAAACATGTAATTGCAATACTTTTATTAATGTATTTATTGGAACATACTGCACTATTGGAGATCCCTCTGTTTCCCTTTCATGAGTGAAGGAAATTTGATCCCAAGCGACCCTTAGGGCTCATTCACACTTGACTTTATTTCTAACTCTTGCCAAACGCCCCTATAGCATTTGACAACTCTCCAAAAACGCTGTATGCGTGGTTTTGCAGCGGTTGGTAGGCGTTTGCCAAGCGTTAAAACCGCACCACAAATGCCTATAATGAAGTTTAAATGGTATTAATGCTCTGCAAATGCCTCGCAACCGCACACGCCAGCCAGGCGTTTGCGGAGCTGCTCCATAGACTTGAACGGGAGGCTTCAACCCCTCCTGACTCCACCAGAGGCGTCTGTTTTGCCGCTATGCGACGCTAACGCTTCCGTGTGAACAGCACTGTGTGCTGCCATGTGCAGAATTTTCAGAGGCGTTTGGGAAGCGTTAAAAACGCTTCCAAACGCCTGCTGATAGAGCTAGTGTGATTGTAGCCTTAAAGGGACCGGTCTTGCAACCGGGTTCGGAGACCAGGAGATAGGAAGGAGCAGGGGCGGACTGACAACTCATAGGGCCCCCGGGCAATAGGGGATCATGGGGCCCCTGTGTCCTTGCCCAAACTCAAAAAAGCCTATGAAAAAGGTACCAGGGGCATCTCATGGGGCCCCCTACTGACCCCGGGCCCTCGGGCAGTGCCCAGTTTTCCAAATGGTCAGTCCGCCCCTGGGAAGGAGGGCCCCCAGTGGTTATAAAGTGGTGGAGGACCAGGAGAGTGGAGGAATCCCTGTTTATTAATCAATGTAAGCACATTCATTTTTTTCTTTTTTAAGGTGAGAGTTCTGTGAGCACTGAGGTGGCACAACCTGCATGTATGCAGCACTTTAGGAAACGGTGATGGTTCTATGGAATTGTGAAGGAAGGTGATGTAAAACCTTATCCAGATTCACTGCTTCAATTTAAATTGTAGGGACTTGCTTATGAGAACATTGTGTTTTCTAACATTTAAATCTATACTGTGATTTTTGCACATTTGATGATTTCATTCATTGGTTTATAATTGCTTTTGATTATTTGGTATTTATGCTTCACATTAGCAGCGCAGCATTCAGTTCATTGTCAGTGAGGAACAGCAGCCTAGAGTGAAGAATTTTTATGTCCAAGCGTCTAAAAGGTCTACATGGTCACTAAAGATGACTTGAAAGTAACTAAAGGTCTAAATGGTCCTAGGAAAATATGGGGTTTATGTACTAAAACCGGAGCACTCAGAACCTGATTGATTACCATGCACAGCTGCACCAGATTCTAACTTCAGCTTGTTCAATTGGGCTTGGACAAAACCTGGAAGCTGATTGGTTTCTGTGCAGAGTGCGCCAGATTTGCACCATGCAATTTTAGTAAACAACCTCCCCCAGCGTGTCAACTGGTGTAAGAGCAGTGCTTACAGTGAGCTAATGAAAACATTAGTAAAGCTTTTGGTAAGCAGCTCTGTTGAAGCCGTTAAAAGAAAACGTTAGTTCCAGTATGGGGATGTCAAACACAGATCTTAGTGGGAGTGCCAACTATCCCTTTAACCAAGCTGCTAGCAGGCTTTTCAACAAGAGTCAAGTGGTATTGAAGTCTACTAGCAGCCTAGTTAACCTCCCTGGCGGTATTCCTGAGTGTAGCTCGGGGTAAAGTTTCAGCACCACAAGCGGTAACACCGAGCTACACTCGGGAATACACTGCAGCATTGTTCCAGGATCCCTCCTGCACCTACCTCGTCCTGCGCTCCCACGATGTCCCTCCTGCAGTGTCCCCGGCAATGTCCTCCGGCCGATGCCGGCATCTGTCTTCCGGGTGTGTTCCCTGCGACGTCGGGACGTACGGGGGACGTAACTGGTGGGAAATTTAAAAATATGAAAAAGTGACATTCACTCAATACACTGAAATAACATAGTAAAACATTCCTGTATCGAACCATTTCACATACATTTTGTCCCGAGTGCTTTGTCCGGCGCCCTGCCTGCATTTTTACTGTTCTTTATGCCTGGAAACTGAGAAACGTCCATGGCGTCCAAAAAGCGTCCCTTTAGGTCAGACGCGGTTTTAGACCGGCTAGAGAACAGCGATAGTAAATCAGAACCACTTGCAGAATTGAGTGATAATGATTGGTGGGGGAAATTCCTCATCAGACACTGAAAACGATTCTGCGACTGAGCTCAGCGATGTGCGAACTTGGCGCTATATTTCACATTTCAGTGTTTTTGGTTTGATTACATTATTGAATTAAATTATTTTTATTATAATATTATTATTATGATTATTTATTATATTATGATTTTGTGTTTCAAACTTTATCCTCCCCGGGATGTTTACTGGACTCTTGTTCGGACAGATTTCAGTGAGTTATTCCTAAAAATTACAGCCTACAATAAAAAAACAACATATTTCCATGCAAAAAAATGTACCGCTTTGAGCACAGAAATACTGACATAATCAGACCCCTAGGGAGGTTAAAGTGCTGCATACATGCAGGTTGTCACCTCAGTGCTCACAGAACTCTCACCTTAAAAAAAAATGAATGCGCTTATACTGACTAATAAATTTGGATTCTTCCACTTTACACAGTAAAAGCAAACCCAGCCTGATGTCTGCAAACCCTGAACATACCTGAACCCTACTATAGTCTCAGCATTTGCTATGTTTTCAGGCTTATGTCAAGGGCGTGGCCAGAGGCAGACATGAACCGGAAGTGACGTACGCAAAAGTGCAGTCTGTTGCTCCATATGTGATTTTAATGGCGATTTTTACAAGTGTAAACATGTAATTTATTGGAACATACTGCACTATTGGAGATCCCTCTGTTTCCCTTTCATGAGTGAAGGAAATTTGATCCCAAGCGACCCTTAGGGCTCATTCACACTTGACTTTATTTCTAACTCTTGCTAAAACGCCCCTATAGCATTTGACAACTCTCCAAAAACGCTGTATGCGTGGTTTTGCAGCGGTTGGTAGGCGTTTGCCAAGCGTTAAAACCGCACCACAAATGCCTATAATGAAGTTTAAATGGTATTAATGCTCTGCAAATGCCTCGCAACCGCACACGCCAGCCAGGCGTTTGCGGAGCGGCTCCATAGACTTGAACGGGAGGCTTCAACCCCTCCTGACTCCACCAGAGGCGTCTGGAGAAATATTCATGCATTGCAGAAATATATTACGGAGGTGGTTTTTATACACGTTATATATTTATTTTTTTCATAGTGTACTTTTATTTCTTTAGTTTACTTCTAACCTACATAAGTTGCTGAGCTAAAGAAAATGAACGTGAAGACACCAACTAGAATGTCTGACACGGAGATTTAAGATGCTGATAGGTTCTGTTTTCAGTTGTTACAGATAAAAGTGGCACAGCCCCTATCCTTTCAAGATCGGGGGGGGTGAGTACTTTTCTACATTTCTGATTATATATGTTCCTTCTGCATTGACGATGTGGAGGAAATGACCATTGTAGCTTTTCATTATCTTCATCTAACAAAATGATTGAAAATGTGGATTGTGTATATTAATATATTAATGGGGGTCTGTGAGCATTCTGTAAAGGATGATTGAATAATGACATGTTGAGTATCTATAAAAGGGACACCCCTCCCCCAAGATATCGTTCAGTCACCCCTATGGCTTCATATATTCCCTAAAGCGAGGTCTCTGTGCTACAGCTACTGGCTCTGCTTGGGCTTTCATTTTACTTAACTTTGTGTGTTCCAGCGCCTCCTGTTGCATTTTCCATAAAGTAAAAGCAGCATAAAATCAAACAGGGATGGTGGGAACCCCTCATAAAGGACACTGCAGGTGTACAGACCCGGGAACTCAGCACAGGGATGGTGGGAATCCTTCATAAAGGGCACTGCAGGTGTACAGACCCGGGAACTCAGCACAGGGATGGTGGGAATCCTTCATAAAGGGCACTGCAGGTGTACAGACCCGGGAACTCAGCACAGGGATGGTGGGAATCCTTCATAAAGGGCACTGCAGGTGTACAGACCCGGGAACTCAGCACAGGGATGGTGGGAATCCTTCATAAAGGGCACTGCAGGTGTACAGACCCAGGAACTCAGCACAGGGATGGTGGGAATCCTTCATAAAGGGCACTGCAGGTGTACAGACCCGGGAACTCAGCACAGAAATGGTGATGACCCCTCATAATAGGCACAGCAGGTGTACAGACCTGGGAACTCAGCACAGGGATTGGGAGAACCCCTTAATGGACACAGCTGGTGTACAGACCTGGGAACTCAGCACAGGGGTGGTGATGACCCCTCATAATGGGCACAGCGGGTGGACAGACCCAGGAACTCAGCACAGGGATGGTTAGAACTCCTCTTAATGGGCACAGCCGGTGTACAAACTCGGGAACTCAGCGCAGGGATTGTGAGAATCACTCAAAATGAGCACAGCGGGTGTGCTTACCTGGGAACTCGGCACAGGGATGGTGGAAACCTCTCATAATGGACATGGCAAGTGTACAGACTCGGGAACTCAGCACAGGGATGGTGGAAACCCCTCATAATTGGCACAGCAGGTATACAGAGTTGTGAACTCAGCACAGGGATGGTGGAAACCCCTCATAATTGGCACAGCAGGTATACAGAGTTGGGAACTCAGCACAGGGATGGTGGGAACCCCTCATAACAGGCACACCAGGTGTACAGACCTGGTAATGTAGTGAGGGAATGGTAGAAGCCCCTCATAATGGAGTGAAGCTTTAATCCCCAGTATGTACAAACTGATTTTAACAGAGACTCAGAAAACATTGAAGCCAAGGCATTATCATTCTATCTGGGGAGCGAACAATCCCAAGGGAGAGGCCAGCAATGGCAGCCGTATAGTGTACTCATATCAGAGTCACGGACATATCTAGAGGAACGGTTTAGTTGCACACTTGCAGCCATTGCCGGTTGAAGCCGACCAGTTAGTCATTGTGAAAGGACGATTCCATTTCCACATATT
Source organism: Staurois parvus (assembly GCF_062004578.1). Lineage (NCBI taxonomy): Eukaryota > Metazoa > Chordata > Amphibia > Anura > Ranidae > Staurois > Staurois parvus. The sequence goes on along the minus strand of NW_028319589.1, from coordinate 223,185 downwards.
GTATATAATTGTACATTTCCCTTCTACAGAAAGGATGTCATATACAGCTGAGATTCTCCATTCTGGTATCACCAGGACCAACAAGGACCACCCATCAGACAAACACTACTCCTATCACATGGAACCATCGTCTTACACAACCTGGCCTAGTTTAGGTGAAACTTCTGATTAAAGGATTACAGGACCCACAGGAAGGAAGTTGTGTTATCATCGCTGTTATGTAAAGTGATTCAGAAAAATCGAATCATCGCTATATTCTGAGGAGGGAGAAGGTTCCATCTGCTGAGGACTGGTGGAGGTAAGACCTGGCCCTGAATAGGTCATTCCAGCATGGATGGGCACCATTACCTCTACTAATGGTCTCCATGTTTTCTGTACTCTCTGCTCAGAGCTCCGATCTAACTAGAGAGGTAATCGCTCTGGATGGGGATAATGTCAGATCTCACTGGCTCTTCACCTAAATCAGGGGTGGGCAACTGGGGCCCTCCAGCTGTTGAACTACAAGTTCCATCATGCCTCTGCGAATCATGCTTGTAACTGTCAGTTTTGCAATGGCTCATGGGACTTGTAGTTCTACATGAGGCATTGCAAAACTGACAGTTACAAGCACGACTCCCAAAGGCAAAGGTATGATGGGACTTGTAGTTCACCAACAGCTGGAGTGCCACAGTTGTCCACCCCTGACCTAAATGGTTCATATACCTAAATATCTACATTCATTGGGTGCGTATAACGGTCAGTGAGATCTCCCGAGAGTCCTGGTTTTTATTTAACTCTCCAGACAGCAGGATTCCAGGTAGGAGTTATTGGGAGAGGGAGAAAGGGGGGGGGAGAGGGTGAGATAGAAGTGGGGGGATAAGAGGGTGAGATAGAAGTGGGGGGGGGGGTAAGAGGGTGAGATAGAAGTGGGGGGGGGTAAAGAGGGAGCGGAAGGTAGAACATGAGAAGGAGAGAGGGGCAGGAGAAGAGGGTGAGGTGGGAAGAGGGGAGAACAAAAAGAGGAAGAGATGCAAAAGGTAGGAAAGATACAAAATTAAAAGATAGAGAAGGAGAAAGAAATACAATGGTACAGACGGAGAGAGAGAGAGAGAGACAGAGAGAGAGAGAGAGAATTATGAATACAAAGGTGAGAGATGAGTGGAAGAGAGAGAGAGCAGAAAGATAAAAAGGCCAGAAGAGGAGAGTGAGATGAACAGAGAGAGGAGAAAAAGAGATACAATGGTATGAAAGAAAAAAAAAAAAAGAGAGTGGAGAGATACAAAGGATAGAGAGAGATGAAGAAAGAAAGGGAGAGAGGAGAGATACAACAGTGTGAGGGAAAAAAAGAAAAGGAGATCGACACACAGGAAAAAAAAGAGAGGGGGAGGAGAGAGAGCGCGGAAAAGAAAGAAAGATACAATGGTATGAGAGAAAAAGAAAAGAGAGTTACAAAGGAGAGAGATAAAGAAAGGGAGATATAGCAGAAAGAAAGATATAAAGGAAAGAGATACAACAGTATGAGAAAAAAAAGAGATGCAAAGGAAACAGATAAAATTAGAAGATACATAGAGAGAGAGAGAGAGAAGGAGAAAGAGATACAATGGTACAAGAGGAAAAAAATACAAGAGAAGGAAAGTGATACAAAAGGTAAGAGAGAGACATGAAGACAGAAAGGGAGAGAGAAGAGAAAGATGTTATGGTACAAGAGAAGATAAAAGAGAGGGGGGGGGAGAGAGAGATAATGGTACAAGAGACATAGGTGAGAGAGAGTGATATGGAAAGGACAGATAGGAAAAGAGAGTGAGACAGAAATTGGGAAGGTGGTGGCAGAGAGGGGGGTATTACAAAGGTAAGAAAGGAGAGACAGACACAGAGGAAGGAAGATGGTGAGCTAGAAAAGGGGGAGGGGGAGAAAGGGGGGAGGACGTGATAGAAAGGTGAAGGGAGAAAGGTGTGAGATAGAGAAAGGAGGGAAAAGAGTTAAGCTGGCCATACACTGGAAGATTTTTGCGTGAAATTTTTCATTTTCAGGACTTTTGTTTGAGTTTGTTTGTAGCACTGACCCCCAAACTGGTCTTGCAGTTTTGTCCCATGCTCTGTTCCCTGTTGGGTGCACGGCAGCCAGGCACACAGCAACTCCACAGTCTCTCAACTCAATAACCAGGCAATGAGGGTCCTTTTGAAGTCTAAAGCTGGTTAAACTTGAACAAAGTGTAGGGTGAGCCTTGGGATACTACAGATTTGGTGAATGCTGTAGCAGAGAACGCTCTCTGGTAATGCCTAGACTCTTCAGGGTGGACCTCCTGTGACTAGTAGTAGATGGACAAACAGTTCAGGGGACTGCAACTATAGACGCACTCCTAAGCCAGCAACTCTAGAATAGTCTCTCTAAGGATCTCTCTCTCAGGCCTCTACTTACTGTGTCCATGTTTACATAGATGCCTCCTTCCATTACCAGCCAGACCCTGTACCATGAGCCTCCAGGCCAGATCTACAGTAGACTTCCTCCAAACTTTATCACCCAGGGATTGGCTGTATGAATATGGGGGTACAGGGTCTGCCTCTTCCAACCCACTACACTAGAATCCACAGGAAAACAGGGCAGTAGTTGAGGTCTGAAGAAGGAGCCTATTGAGCATGCTCCGAAATGCATTACCGCCCCCTTCACCTGCCACATCTGACTCTGTTCTCCAAGCATCATTTTTGAGGCACAGGCACATCCTGGACTCTACTTCCTGATCCTATAGGCAGAGTTTGCTGCTGGACGGCTGGATGTCCCACCTGGATCCAATCACCACACGATGAGTCTTTTTAACCGTTTATCTTGTAAGTGCAAATTTTCCATTGTTTACTTAATAAATTGTCAATACTGCACTTAGAGGCGCCTTCCTCTCTTTTTCTTGTTACTGCATTAGAGCCTTGCTTCCACTCTAAGAAGAGCTGCCTCTGTGTTACTGCTCCCATCCATCCATCCATCCCTGATATCCATCTGGCACCTTTATCTTACAGCTACAGAGGTTGGGCTCCAACAAGCGCCCTATATAATATACATTTTCCAGTAGTTGAGCCTGCAACCAGCAGAACCCAAAACAGCCAGAAGCAATCACACTCTTCTCCCCTGGCCACAGCAGAGCCAAAAACCAAATCTACCTTATTCCTACTAACAACCTAACTAGGAGGGCACTACATCATGGTTATTGAGGTTAAACTGACATTCTTTTTTCAACCATGGTGGCAAGAAAAGTCAAAGGAGCAGGTTGGAAAATTTTCCTCCAATTAACAAATTTCTAACAGTGAATGTGGTTGTCATTTGGGGAATTACATTCATTCCTAAACTGAATGTTAAAGTAAACTTTCAATTGACCTTCATCAAGTACTGATGAGATTTTTCATAAATCTTTGTTCAAAAATCTGCCAGTGGATGGCCAGATTTAGATATAAAGGTGAGGGGAGACAGGAGGGTGAGATAAAAAGGTTAGAAGAGAGAGGAAGGAAGAGGGTGAGGCAGGTGGGGAGGGAGAGAGAGCAAAGGATAAGTGACCGAGGGTAGGGAAAGTCCAAAGTTGAAAGAAAAAAAAAAAAAAAAAGTAAGGTAAAGGAGACAAAAGAGGTAAAAAAAAGGGTAAAAATGTGAGAACGATATGCAAGGAGAGAAAAGGAAACGTGAAATAGAGAAAATAGTGAGATAGACAAACCAACAGGGAATTGGTGTTGGTGGTCTAGGTGTTGGTGGGGGTGCTGGTGGTGAAGGTGGTAGTGTTGGTGTTTGTGTTGGTTTTGTTGTTGTTGTTGGTGCTAGTATTTATGTTGGTGGTTTTGCTTTTGTTGTTTGTGTTGGTGATGAAGGTGGTTGTGTTGGTGATGAAGGTGGTTGTGTTGGTGTTTGTGTTGGTTGGTGGGTTTGTTTTTGTTGGTGATGGTGGCGGTGTTTGTGGTGAAGGTGGTGGTGTTTGTGTTGGTGGGGGTTTTATTTTTGTTGTTGGTGTTTGTGTTGGTGCTATTATTTATGTTGGTGGTGATGTTGAGGTTTGTGTTGGTGGTTTTGCTTTTTTATTTGTGTTGGTGATGAAGGTGTTGGTGTTTGTGTTGGTGGTGGGTTTTTTTGTTGGTGGTGTTTGTGTTGGTGGTGAGGGTGTTTGTGTTTGGTGGTGGCTTTGTTTTTGTTGGTGATGGTGGTGGTGTTTGTGTTGGTGGTTTTGTTTTTGTTGTTGGTATCTATGTTGGTGGTGGTGGTATCTATGTTGGTGGTGTTTGTGTTGATGGTGTTGGTATCTATGTTGGTGGTGGTTTTGTTTTTGTTGGTGGTGGTGGTGTTTGTGTTGGTATTTATGTTGGTGGTGAAGGTGGTGGTGTTGGTTGTGGTTTTGCTTTTGTTGTTTGAGCTGTTGGTGAAGGTGGTGGGGATGTTGGTGTTTGTGTCAGTAGTAGTTTTGTTTTTGTTGTTGGTGTCTGTGTTGGTGGTGAAGGTGGTGGTGGGGATGTTTGTGTGTTTGTGTTGGTGGAGATGATGGTGTTGGTGATGGCTGGGAGGGTGGGGGAAAGAATAAGATGAAAAAGTAGTGTTGCAAAGAAAATAAAAGATAAAATAACGAGGAAAGGAGAGAATAAAAAGCAAGAAAAAGGAGAGAGGGAGAGAGCATGGAACAAAAAAAAGAAAAAACAGAGAACATTTAATGTGAAGCCTTCTCTTTGTCTTATATAAAAGTAGGGGATACATTGGGGAGGATTTACTAAAACTGGAGCCCTCAGAATATGGTGCAGCTGTGCATGGCAACCAATCATCTTCTATCTTCAGCTTGTCCAGTTAAGCTTTGACAATAAAACCTGGAAACTGATTGGTTTCTATGCAGAGCTGCACCAGGGTTTCCATGCTCCAGACTTAGTAAATAACCCCCATTGCTTCCTTCAAGAAGACGAGATACTGATCACACACGTCCAGTAACTATCTTGTGTCTTTATAGGGAATAAAGATGTCAAATATCAGCAATGTGACGGACACAACAGAGTCTTTGAGCTATGAAAATGCTTTCATCATCCTGGTTCTATTTTTCATTTTCCTTGTGGGGGTCCCCGGCAACGCTCTGGTGCTTTGGGTTACCGGAATGAAGATGAAACGCAGAGTCAGCACCGTTTGGTTTTGGAACCTTGCCCTGGCCGACATCATCTGTTGCTCCTTTGTCCCACCCATCCTAGCCAATATCTTTTATTCCCGTTGGTTATATGGAAAAGCTTTGTGCAAAATTTTACCCTGTATCCTCATCTTCAATATGTTCTCCAGCGTCTTCACCCTGGTGGCCATCAGCATTGACCGATGCATCCTGGTGGTCTGGCCTGTGTGGGCCCAAAATCACCGCCGCTTAAGAACGGCGTGGATCGTCTGCTTGGTTATCTGGATTGTGTCTGTCATAATGGGTCTACCTGCTGGCATCTACCGGACAATAAAGATTGAGAACAACAGAACTTTATGCATCTATATGAACAATTTCATGGTTCCCATCACTCTTACTCGAATGGTTTTTGGATTTCTGATTCCTTTCATCATCATCTCTAGTTGTTACATCCGTCTGGCTTTTAAAGCACAAAATATACGTCTTTTAAAAGCAGGAATAAAAACCACCAGAGTGGCCCTTGCCATCATAGTAGCATTCTTCATCACCTGGGCTCCATACCACATAATGGGAATGCTTATGCTGTACACTGAAGATGAACTTGTGGTTTCCCTGAATGCTCCAGCCCAGGCTTTGGCTCACTTTAATAGTTGTATTAACCCGATACTGTACGTCTTCTTGGGCAAAGACATGAAGAGTAAAGTACGGCAGTCCGTTCGAGGGCTAATGGAAAATGCATTTAATGAAGATGCATCAAGAATGACCACGTACTACAGGAGCAAATCCTCGTCCAAAGAGCACTCTTGTGTTGAGCGACAGTAGGACCGTAGTACTGAGTAAGATGGACATTTATACCAATGCGGTTAATAAAATCCCAATTCCAAGAATTGGGATCTAAACTTCCACTGCAAGGAATACATACCCATTATGTCTAGGGGTGTCTGAATAAGCAGAAAATACTCACCTTTGAGGTGTGATTGGTCCCTGCAGCTTCATCTCTAAGGCTAGGTTCACACTGCGGGTTGGTTGCAGGTGTGGGTATCAATGCAATTTCTGCACCCGCAGCCACATCGCGTTTCTCTTGGGAGACACGGGGAGGGAGGCGTGACCACACGGCATCTCATCCCGCAGCGCGATCGTCAAAAAGACCATGTGGTTTCTGCATGGATGCACTTTTTCTTTGTGTAAAATGTAGCCACCGCAGCCCATTCAAACTTTCTAAACAAAGAGGCAGAGGAATAGAACCCCATCACTGGTATCAGTTGGCAGAATAGTGCCCCATCATTGGTGTCAGTTTGAGGAATGGTGCCCCATCATTGGTGTCAGTGGGAGGAATGGTGCCCCATCATTGGTGTCAGGGGGAGGATTGGTGCCCCATCATTGGTGTCAGGGGGAGGATTGGTGCCCCATCATTGGTGTCAGGGGGAGGATTGGTGCCCCATCATTGGTGTCAGGAGGAGGAATGGTGCCCCATCATTGGTGTCAGGGGGAGGAATAGCGCTTCATCATTGGTATTAGTGGGAGGATGAGCCCCATCAATAGGTGTCTGTGGGAGGAATAGCGCCCCATCATTGGTGTCAGTGGGAGGAATAGCGCCCCATCATTGGTGTCAGTGGGAATAATAGCGCCCCATCATTGGTATCAGTGGGAGAAATAGCACCCCATCATTGGTACCAGTGGGAGGAATAGCGCCCCATCATTGGTACCAGTGGGAGGAATAGCGCCCCATCATTGGTATCAGTGGGAGGAATAGTGTCCAATAATTGGTGTCAGTGGGAGGAATAGCGCCCCATCATTGGTATCAGTGGGAGGAATAGTGCCCCATCATTGGTGTCAGTGGGAGGAATAGCGCCCCATCATTGGTGTCAGTGGGAGGAATAGTGCCCAATAATTGGTGTCAGTGGGAGGAATAGCGCCCCATCATTGGTATTATTGGGAGGAATAGTGCCCCATCATTGGTGTCAGTGGAAGGAATAGTGCCCCATCATTGGTGTCAGTGGGAGTGGGACCCCTAGCAGCCTGCCCCAATTTACATACCTATTCTCAAGAAAAGTATAAATAGTTGATAGCATTAAACATATACAGTATTTATAAGTACTTTCAATAAAATTGATTTTAAACAATAGGAAAACATGCCATAAATCAAAGACTAATCAACACAAAGGGCACAGTACAGGGGCAGGGCATAATACTGGTTCTGGGATGCTACCCGGGCTATCCTGGGACAGTTTAGTAAAGAAAGTGACTATCCAGTTGGAAAGCATGATGTAATGCAAGATTATCCTGGGGAGTGCCCATACATTAAGACAGCCCTGGCCATCATTGGTGTCAATGAGGTAAATAGTGCCCCATCATTGGTGTCAATGGAAGTAATAGTGCCCCATCCTTGGTGTCCGTAAAAGAAACAGTGCCCAATTGTTGGTGTCAATGGCAGGAATAATGCCTCAAAGACCAGATAAAAGGCAAGTAAATGGCTGCATCTGGCCCCAGTCCACAGTTTGGAGACCACTGTTTAAGATCATTCCAGTAGCAATCACACTCAGCCCCCACCACATAAGATATGGGGTTAATAGCCCTGCATTGTAGGTGGTGATGCCGAGGGACCACCTACAGATCGGAGTTTCAGAGCTGGCCAGAGCAGGAGAGAGGACCAGCAACAAGACATAATGAACATTATTATAAGGGGGAGGCCACTGCAAGGGCAGATTTTTTCTCATGCCTGGAGTTGGCAGTGAATGTATAGTCATAACCTTGATTTATTTAGTTGGATAGAGTGTTTCACTGGCTACATATGTCTATTTTAGGAGACTTCCATTCACTTCCTGTCCCGGAGATGCAACAGGAAGCAAGAGAAAACCTGTACAAAGTGAGGGGAAGTCCCCTGGAAGACAGTTTTTGGTGGAATAGGCATCTCCAAAGGACAATTTGGCCTCTTGTTCTGGTGGCAGCTGCAGGACTTTGGATTTTCCAACACTCTCAATCTCAATGACCATGGTCACCAGGACAGAGATGGTGAATATGTCCAGCAGAAAACAGCACCAGGGGGCAGGAAAAATGTGACAGGGGCCCTAATTTAGCTCTGAAGATACCCCTATTTAATAGGAATCACTGTGGTACCCTGGTGCCAATCTGTGGCCCTTTGGCTCTTTTTTGGGACCCTGTAGGCACCATTCTGTGTTTCCCTATTGCCTTGTTAAAGTAGCGACTTCTACCAGTTCATTTCAAGTGTGCTATTTGCATTTGGAATCTGTTGCTGTCAACTCTCAAGATGAGATCCAAAGAGCTGTCACTATCCGTGAAGCCATCATTAGGCTGAAAAAACAAAACAAACCCATCAAAGAGATGGCAAAAACATTAGGCGTGGCCAAAACAACTGTTTGGAACATTCTTAAAAAGAAGGAACGCGCCGGTGAGCTCAGCAACACCAAAAGACCCGGAAAACAACTGTGGTGGATGACTGAAGAATGCTTTCCCTGGTGAAGAAAACACCCTTCACAACAGTTGGCCAGATCAAGAACACTCTCCAGGAGGTAGGTGTATGTGTGTCAAAGTCACCAATCAAGAGAAGACTTCACCAGAGTGAATACAGAGGGTTCACCACAAGATGGAAACCATTGGTGAGCCTCAAAAACAGGAAGGCCAGATTAGAGTTTGCCAAACGACATCTAAAAAAGCCTTCACAGTTCTGGAACAACATCCTATGGACAGATGAGACCGAGATCAACTTGTACCAGAGTGATGGGAAGAGAAGAGTATGGAGAAGGAAAGGAACTGCTCATGATCCTAAGCATACCACCTCATCAGTGAAGCATGGTGGTGGTAGTGTCATGGCGTGGGCATGTATGGCTGCCAATGGAACTGCTTCTCTTGTATTTATTGATGATGTGACTGCTGACAGAAGCAGCCGGATGAATTGTGAAGTGTTGCAGGAATATTATTTGCTCATATTCAGCCAAATGCTTCACAACTCATTGGACGCTTCACAGTGCAGATGGACAATGACCCAAAGCAGACTGCAAAAGCAGCCAAAGAATTTTTTAAGGGAAAGAAGTGGAATGTTATGCAATGGCCAAGTCCATCACCTGCCCTGAATCCGATTGAGCATGCATTTCACTTGCTGAAGACAAAACTGAAGGGAAAATGCCCCAAGAACAAGCAGGAACTGAAGACAGTTGCAGTAGAGGCCTGGCAGAGCATCACCAGGGATGAAACCCAGCATCTGGTGATGTCTATGTGTTCCACACTTCAGGCTGTAATTGACTGCAAAGGATTTGCAACCAAGTATTAAAAAGTGAAAGTTTGATTTATGATTATTATTCTGTCCCATTACTTTTGGTCCCTTAACAAGTGGGAGGCACATATGCAAACTCTTGCTCATTTCATTTCAAATCCATTGTGGTGGTGTATAGAGCCAAAAATGCTAGAATTGTGTCGATGTTCCAATATTTATGGACCTGACTGTAGCAATAAAGTTAAATGAAAAGAAATTTAACTGAGTACACAAAAATGATACAAATTAAAGAGGGGCATGTTAGGTATCTAGTTACTTGCCGTAACATCCTCTTTCATATTTTGCAAAAGAAAAAATTGGGTAAATTTATTTTTAATTCATTAAAGTGTATTTAAAAATAAAAAAAATAAAAAAAACATTGCTTTTCAAAATACCATCAGCATTATCTAGGGTCATTGCTAAAATATATATATATAAATGTTTGGGGGTTCTAAGTAATTTTAGCAAAAAACTTGTAAACAAAAACATGCCAGACAATACTTGGTCTTCTGCACTGTGAGCCCCTGATGAAGAAGTGAATAGCAGTGAAACATGGTGGGTAATGGGAAAAGGAAAAAAAAATTAATGGATACCAAGGATGGAAATGTATTTAGGAGATAGTTAACCCTTTGATCGCCCCAGATGTTAACCCCTTCCTGCCCAATGTCATTAGTACAGTGTCAGTGCTTTTTATTAGCACTGATCACTGTATTGGTGTCACTGGGGATGTCAGTGGCAGTTAGTCAGTCCACCCACCAGTGTCAGAATGCCTTCCGCAGTCCCGCTACAAGTCGCCAATCGCTGCCATTACCAGTATTAAAAAAAAAAAAATTCCCAGTATCTATACCTCCATTTTTAGACGCTATAACTTTCACGTAAACCAATTTACACGTATTGGGATTTTTTTTAGCAAACACATGGAGCAGAATATATTTTGGCCTAAATTTATGACGAAATGTAATTTCTGAAATTTTTTTTACTCAACGAGTTTATTAGCAAACAGGCAAATATTGTTATTTTTCCTCAAAATTGGCGGTCTTTTTTGTTTATAGCGCAAAAAGTAAAAACCGCACAGGTGATCCTATACCACCGAACAAAAGCTAAATTTGTGGGGGGAAAAAGGATGTAAATTTCACTTGGGTGCAGCGTTGCATGACCGCACAATTGTCAGTTAAAGTACCTGTGATGGGAGTGACTTTTAGGGGTGGGGGACCTCTGTGTCAGCTCATATTCCCTTCATTATATTTAACCCACCCTGTGCCTGTTAAGGGGTACAGGGTGTGAATGTCTGAGTATTGTGTATTGGTGTGGGGATTGTCCTTCGTTCCCTGCCATGTGGTTGTCCATTGTTCTCTGCCATGTGCTGCATCCCATTGTTCTGTGTCTTGGTTGGGTGAGGGGTGTTTCCTGTAGCCCTTCCCACGGATGGGGCGGGCTGATGATGTGTTTCCTGTAGCCCTTCCCACTGATGGGGCGGGCTGATGATGCGTTTCCTGTTCCTGGTTGTGTTTCCCCGCCCTGTGTATATATCTTGTGTTTGTGTAAAAATAAAGTAGTTGACTTCCTGTCTTAAAAAGAGTCTGGTGCTATTTCCTGCATGATCAGTGGGTGGTGTCCAGGAATTTGTGTTTGGACAGGGAAGCTGGAGTATAGCGGAAATAAAAAATGGCCTGGTCAGGAAGGAAGAAGGAGGTGGGGAATCCTTTGAGGACAATGGGTTAAAAAATTTAAAGACACCCCCATCCACATATCACAAATGTGAGGATGGGGGTGACCATTGTCTGATTATGCGATTAGCTCCTATCGGATGGTTCTCTGTATAAATACAGTACATTCCACCAACCCCTAGCCCTCCTGAGGATTCCCTTCCCCCTCCCCTTCCTAACCAGGACATTTCGCTGCGTTACTTTAACTGACACATGCATGCAACGCTGCACTTAATTGAAATTGAATATCTTGTTTCCCACAAATTAAGCTTTTGGTGGTATTTGATCGCCTGTGCGGTTTTTATTTTTTTCACTATAAGCAAAAACAAACAAAAAAAAAAGGACCAGCAATTTAGAGAAATAAAATATTTTGGACTTTTTGCTATTAAACACGTCCAGTAAAGAGAAAAAAAAAAAAAATCAAATTTTGTCATAAATTTTGGCCAAAATGTATTCTGCTCCATGTCTTTGCTGAAAAAAAAATCCCAATACATGTCAATTCACTGGTTTATGTGAAAGTTGTGGCGTTTACAAATGACGGTATATATAATGGGATTTTTTTCCCTACTAGTAATGGCGGCGATCAACAACTTTTAGTGGGACTGCGGCGGGCATTCTGACACTAAGGGGAACTGACATGGTGTCACTGAAAACCCCAGTGACACCAATACAGTGATCAGTGCTAAAAAACAGCACTGACACTGTACTAATAGCACTGGGCAGGAAGGGGTTAACGTGATGGGCGATCAAAGGGTTAACTGTGCGTTTTACTAGGGGGCGGTGGTGTGTGTTCTTCACTGTAAGCACACCAATCGGGATGGCTGTACTGTGCAGTGTGTCCAGGCTGACAGGGAGGAAGACTGTTTGTAAACAAAACAGTCTTCCTCCCCGTCGGTGATGGTCGATAATTACCGGCAGGGACCCAGTGATTGACATTCGCGGCTGCGAATGGCGGTGTGGGTAATGCAAAATCACGTATATATATATATATATATATATATATATATACAGTCATGGCCGAAATTGTTGGCACCCTTGATATTTCTCCAGGAAATCATGTATTTCTCACGAAACGTATTGCATTAACACATGTTTTGCTATACACATGTTTATTCCCTTTGTGTGTATTGGGACAAAACAAAAAAAGGGAGGAAAGAAAGCAAATTCGACATAATGTCACACAAACCTCCAAAAATGGGCTGGACAAAAGTATTGGCACCCTTTCACAACTGCGGATAAATAAGAATGTTACAAGCATGTGATGCTCCTGTAAACTCACCTGGGGCAAGTAACAGGTGTGGGCAATATAGAAATCACACCTGAAAGCAGATAAAAAGGAGAGACGTTCACTTAACCTTTGCATTGTGTGTCTGTCTGTGCCACACTAAGCATGGACAACAGAAAGAGGAGACGAGAACTGTCTGAGGACCTGAGAACCAAAATTGTGGCAAAATATCAACAATCTCAAGGTTACAAGTCCATCTCCAGAGAACTAGATTTGCCTTTGTCCACAGTGCGCAACATTATCAAGAAGTTTGCAACCCATGGCACTGTAGCTAATCTCCCTGGTCGTGGACGGATGAGGAAAATTGATGAAAGATTGCAACGCAGAATAGTCCGGATGGTGGATAAGCAGCCCCAAACATGTTCCAAAGACATTCAAGCTGTCCTGCAGGCTCAGGGAGCATCAGTGTCAGCGCGAACTATCCGTCGACATTTAAATGAAATGAAACGCTATGGCAGGAGACCCAGGAGGACCCCACTGCTGACACAGAGACATAAAAAAGCAAGACTACAGTTTGCCAAAATGTACTTGAGTAAGCCAAAAGCCTTCTGGGAAAACGTCTTGTGGACAGATGAGACCAAGATAGAGCTTTTCGGTAAAGCACATCATTCTACTGTTTACCGAAAACGGAATGAGGCCTACAAAGAACAAAACACAGTACCTACGGTAAAATATGGTGGAGGTTCAATGATGTTTTGGGGTTGTTTTGCTGCCTCTGGCACTGGGTGCCTTGACTGTGTGCAAGGCATCATGAAATCTGAGGATTACCAAAGGATTTTGGGTCGCACTGTAGGGCCCAGTGTCAGAAAGCTGGGTTTGCGTCCAAGATCCTGGGTCTTCCAGCAGGACAATGACCCCAAACATACGTCAAAAAGCACTCAGAAATGGATGGCAAAGAAGCGCTGGAGAGTTCTGAAGTGGCCAGCAATGAGCCCAGATCTAAATCCCATTGAACACCTGTGGAGAGATCTTAAAATTGCTGTTGGGAAAAGGTGTCCTTCCAATAAGAGAGACCTGGAGCTGTTTGCAAAGGAAGAGTGGTCCAAAATTCCGGGTGAGAGGTGTCAGAAGCTTATTGATGGTTATAGGAAGCGACTGATTTCAGTTATGTTTTCCAAAGGGTGTGCAACCAAATATTAAGTTAAGGGTGCCAATACTTTTGTCCAGCCCATTTTTGGGGTTTTGTGTGACATTATGTCATATTTGCTTTTCTGCCTCTGTTTTATATTTGTTCCAATACATACAAAGGGAATAAACATGTGTATAGCAAAACATGTGTTAATGCAATACCTTTTTTGTGTGAAATACTTGATTTTCAGGAAAAATATCAAGGGTGCCAACAATTTCGGCCATGACTGTATATATATATATATGTGATTTTGCGTACCCGTGCCGCAGTCTGCTATATGGCGGTGGGGAAGCGGCTAAATAAGCAGTTCTTGTTTACTCCAAAAACTGGCGCTGTCTAGTTCCTTGGGGTAGCTACAGCTATAGTCACTTGCCTCGCGTTCCGGAGCTTGGGAAGCAGTTTGGCGGAGATACCCAGTCGGGGTCTCAGGAGTCCGTCACATATATTAGGTTTGTGTGCACTAAGATTCATTTAGGCGTATTTTTCCCTGAAAATTTGCATTTGATAAACAGCTGTGCAAATATCGTGTGACAAAAAAAAAGAAAAAAAAAATTGCAACTGCCATTTTATTCTGCAGGGCCTCTGTTTTCAGAAAATATATACTGTTCTAAGTAATTTTCGAACACAAAATGCTGATTTTAAACAAATCTAAAAACAAAGTCCCAGTAGACAAGTGGTTAAGGATCACTACTTGTAGGCGTAAACCATAACTTCCCATTAATGTTCAGGAAGGAGGATGTAATAAAAAATGGATAAGGCTTATCAACTGCCAGCCAGCCTGAAGTATTTCAAGAGAAGAGCAGAAGAGAAGACTCCATCTGCTGCAGACTGCTAGAGGTAGGACCTGATGATAAAGAAGTCATACCGGGGGGAGGGTTGAGGACCATTGTCCCGGGATCTTCGTCTTGAGGGTCAAAAACACAAACAACTGGCTTTCTTAGACCTAGAGCGGAGTATAGATCTATGTTTGTCTTAAGCATCTTTGAATCCTGTGACAGGAGTCACTTTGGGTGGGGGGCCCATGGAACACAGCTCACTTTGGAGAGGTAGGGAGACCCTGGTCTCAGCTCCCCATATCTGTATTATGTGTAAGTCACCCTGTGCCTGTTAGGGGTGCAGGGTGAAATGTCCTGATATTGTGTAGACATGTCTAGGAGATCGGTGGGGGTTGTTGATTGTTAATGCCACATGGTTGCATCCCATTGTTCTATTATGTGTCTTGCTTGGGAGCAAACTATTATGGGATGTATGTGTTTGTGTGTATTGGCTTGGTGGGGGGTGTTTCCGGCAGCCCTCCCCCCTGATGGGATGGTCTGCTGATGTGTCTTGTTACTGGGTGTGGATTGCCCCACCCTGTGTATTTTAAAACCGATACAAGATATATAGTCTATTTCCTGATTTATCTCAAGACTGGTCTCGTCTAGTCTTGTATGGTCAGCGGTGGTGTCCGTGGACGGTGAAGCGGTATTATAATGGATATACCCAAGTGCAGACTGAGACGGTTCCGTTACAAATCCATTTACTGTACTTGGGTGTTAGTCTACTTTAGGGTTTATTCCATCCATTTTCTTGGCTTCCCTGCCCATACATTGGAGATATATTGAGGGCTGGAGCCAGCTAGGAGATTTTTGGATTGGACGTTAGTCCAGCAATGGCGGCATCACCTCAGGGAGTACAGGTGGAAGGTTTAGTCCCTTAGCAGGCAATCCTTTTAGTACGGGAATAACGGATTCATCCTCACTGAGATAGCAAAAAAGATGGAGTTTCACAATGGCGAGCATGGAGAGATCGGAGCCTGGTGATGGAGAAACTGGCCTTCTGACAATGTTTCAGATTTGTGCAAGTAAATTATAATGAAAATGAATATCCAACTGGAGGTTCTGTAATTGTGTGGCTGAGATACGGAGCGAATGATCTATTCAGTGTTAAAGAATGCAGTGCCTTGAAAATTGCTGTTCCCAGACGCTCTCCATCCAATCTGAGAGCTTGAGAGATTCTGCAAAGAATGGGCAGAAATGTCCCTCTCTAGATGTGCAAAGAGACATCCCCAAAAAGACTTGCAGCTGGAATGGCAGCTAAAGGGGGTCCTACAAAGTATTGACTCCGGGGGGCCGAATACAAATGCCGCCATACTTTTCACAAATGTATTCGTCACAAAATGTTGAAAACCATTTCTCATTTTCCTTCCACTTCACAATTATTATTATTATACAGGATTTATGGCGCCAACAGTTTGCTCAGCGCTTTACAATATAACGGGAGACAATACAGCAACAATACAGTTCAATACAAGAGGGATAGGAGACCCTGATCCTGGGAGCTTACAATCTAAGAGGGAGGGGCTGGTGATACAAAAAAGGTAGTAACTGTGGGGGATGGACTGGTTGGAAGAGTAGAAGATTCCATTATTAGCTGAGGGCAGGATAGGCTTCCCTTCAGGATGGCAGCTGTGGGGGGGGGGGGTTATAAAACTGTGGCGCAGCCACCTGGGTGAAGGAGCCCTTAGAGGTAAGTAGCGGAGAGGTACAGCCAACAGAAGCCGGATAGGAGGGATGGTGGAGTGGCAGCATATAGAACACCCGCTTTTCCTCCTCTCCCTCCCGCAGTCATTCAGAAGTTACAAGAGGAACATGGAGAGATGGATTCCTCTATGTGCAGTTGCCCCACCACTCCTCCTATCCAGGCATACAGGGAGGCTGCACGAGCCCCCTGCAGCATGGGTCATAATTGCAACCCCTGTGATCCCTGTAGCTATGCCCCTGGATAATGGTAAATTATTATGAGCCACTTTGTGTCAGTCCATCACGTCAAATCCCAATAAAAATACATTGACAGTTCTGGTTGTAACATGACAAAATGTGGAAAATCTCAAGGGGTGTGAAGACTTTTTCAAGGCACTGTATGGAAACCCAACATTTCCTATTGTTGATCTGTGCCATGTACTTGTATGAAGAAGTCTCCTGATCTCTTTGTTTTGCTTCCTCTGTGTGAAGTCCCTGGTCTTCTGTCCCTCAGCAGAGGGCGGTCAGTTCTCTAGCTATGCTTGGAGCTCAGCCTGCTACCCTCCAGTGATCAGGCTTGTGCTGACATCTCCCCCTCCTTGCACAGCCATTCACTGGGAAGACCAGTTTGTGGAAGGAAACAATAAAAGATTGGAAGGAAGAAAGGAAGGAAAGAGTGCCCTGTACATTACAATACTCACTGGGAGGCAGGAGAGAAATTGGAGGGGGGAGAGTTGATGGATTGGCAAGCTGCACCTCTCCTCATCTGCCTGGGCTTAACACTTCCTGCCCACACACTGCTGGTGGGGCAAACACAGGAGGTCAGTATGAGGAAGAATAGTGCCCCATTCTTGGTGTCAGTGGAAGGAATAGTGCCCCTCCATTGGTGTCAGTGGGGAGGAATAGTGCCCCATCATTGGTATCAGTGGGAGGAATAGTGCCCCATCATTGGTGTCAGTGGGAGGAATAGTAATCCCATCATTGACGTCAGTGGGAGGAATAGTGTCCCATCATTGGTGTCAGTGGGAGGAATAGTGTCCCATCATTGGTGTCAGTGGGAGGAATAGTGTCCCATCATTGGTATGAGAGGAAGGAATAGTGTCCCATCATTGGTGTCAGTGGGAGGAATAGTGTCCCATCATTGGTGTCAGTGGGGGAATGACTCCCCATTGTTGGTGTCAGTGGCAGGAATTATGTCCCACAGTTACTGACAGTGGGAGGAATAGTGCCCCAAGTGCCAGATAAAAGTAAGAAAAAAGGGCCGAATCTGGCCCCCGGCTGCAGTTTGGAGACCACTGCTCCAGTTTGGTATGCATTCATTCATTGAAGAAATTTAGTTTTGTCATATTTCTTATGTTAAATCAATTAGTTTTGTATATTCCATGGTCTGGGTGGATTCAAAACATTTAGCAGTTTTTCTGGAAGAATGCTAAACAATAAATTCGATATACACTATATTGAACAAAGTATTGGTGAAAGAATGGGTCGCTCTCAGGAGCTCAGTGACTCCAAGCGTGGTCCTGTGATAGGTGGCCACCTGGGCAATAAGTCCATCCGTGACATTTCCTGGCTACTAAATATTCCACGCTCAACTGTTTGTTATAATCCCACTAAGTGGAAGCAACTGGGAACAACAGCAACTCAGCCACCAAGTGGTAGGCCACGTCACATGACAGGGCGGAGTCAGCGCATAGAAGTTGCCAACTGTCTGCAGAGTCAATAGCTAAAGACCTCCAAACTTGGTGTGGCCTTCAGATGAGCCCAACAACAGTGCGTAGAGAGCTTCATGGAATGGGTTTCCATGGCCGAGCAGCTGCATCCAAGCCTTCCATCACCAAGTGCAATGCAAAGCGTTGGATGCCGTGGTGTAAAGCACGCCGCCACTGGACTCTAGAGCACTGGAGACGTGTTCTCTGGAGTGACCAATCACGCTTCTCTGTCTGGCAATCCGATAAACGTGTCTGGGTTTGGTGGTTGCCACAACAGTACTTGCCTGACTGCATTGTGCCAAGTGTAAAGTTTGGTGGAGGGGGGGGGGATTATGGTGTGGGGTTTTTCAGGGGTTGGACTTGGCCCCCTAGTTCCAGTGAAGGGAACTCTTAAGGCAACATTTTGGACAAATTTCATGCTCCCAACTTTGTGGGAAGAGTTTAGGGATGGCCCCTTCCTGTTCCAACATGACAGCCCACCAGTGCACAAAGCAAGGTCCATAAAGACATGGAGGAGCCAGTTTGGGGTGGAGGAACTTGACTGTCCTGACCTCAACCCCATAGAACACCTTTGGGATGAATTAGAGCGGAGACTGCGAGCCAGGCCTCCTCCCCCGACATCAGTGCCTGACCTGACAAATGTGCTTCTAGAAGAATGGTCCAACCTTCCCATAGACACCCTCCTAAACCTTGTGGATGGCCTTCCCAGAAGAGTTGAAGCTGTTATAGCTGCAAAGGGCGGGGCCAACTCAATATTGAACCCTACGGACTAAGACTGGGAGGTCATTAAAGGTCATGTGTGTGGAAAGGGCGGGGCCAACTCAATATTGAACCCTACGGACTAAGACTGGGGGGCCATTAAAGGTCACGTGTGTGGAAAGGCAGACGGCCCAATACTTTGGGTAGTATTGTGTATTATTATCGAATCGGGTGGTTTCGAATTGGAAGGATTCAATATTTTCGAACACTAGTCCAACCTAGCAAGAGAAAATGGCATGAGCTGATTGGACAATATTGACTGGCACCATGTGCATCCGAATTAGGCAATTTGCTGCTGATGCGCATAACAATGTAAATGTGTGTAATGAGGTCACTGGATGGCGCCTATGGCGAATGGATTAGAGGTCCTATAAGATCAGCATCCCTACATGCCCATGGACATTGTTGTACAAACCACAATACATATATAAATGTTGCGGTTTTCAAGTCATTTACCAGGGTTATGGCAGGGGCGTATTTACCGCGAGCCAAACAAGGCATTTGCCTAGGGCGGCACTTTTAAGGGGAGCGGCGCGGCGGCAGTGCTGCCCCCCCCCTTTTCCACGGAAGGGACACTTCTGTGGGAAAGGGACAGGGGCTGCTGTGCCTTACCTGTCTCCACGACTCCGTGTCCCACTTCGATCCGTTCCATGAGGTGCTGTTGTAGAAGGGGTGGAGAGGGTGTCTGGTCTCTTCATCTCCCTGGATCTTGATCGCGATGTGGGTGGGATGACATTCCACCGCTCTCATCTGGTCACACCCCCCGGGATCACTGGGCAGCCTATGGCAGCTTTCCCCTTCCTCTGCAAGCTCCGCCTCCTCACTGGTGATTGGCAGCCGGATCTGTAGCTCAGGAAGGGGCCAATCACCGGGGAGGAGGTGGAGCTTGGAGAGGAGGAGCTGAGCGGCAGCGTGAAGATCAAACATCGAGTGAGGGACCAGCCGACAGCCAGTGAAGAAGAGAAGAGTGGCCGGAGAAGGAAGACAGCTGATGGGTGTCTGTGTGGCTGGGATCTGGTCAGAGCAGATTATACTACTGCAGCCAAGTATGCTGGCTGTGGATGGGAGAGGGAGGAATTATTCCTCCCATTGACACTTTTCCTACCACCGACACCAATGAGGGGGCGCTATTCCTCCCACCCTGACACCAATGAGGGGGCGCTATTCCACCCTGACACCAATGAGGGGGCGCTATTCCTCCCACCCTGACACCAATGACGGGGCGCTATTCCTCCCACCCTGACACTAATGATGGGGCCCCATCGTTGCCGTCAGTGTGGGAGGAATAGCGCCCCATCGTTGGCGTCAGTGTGGGAGGAATAGCGACCCATCGTTGGCGTCTAATAGGAAGAGGTGGTGCCTAAAGAGGAAGGGGTGGAGTTTGCAGATGAAAGGGTGGATCTTAAACAGGAAGGGGTGGGACAAATTTAGATGCGCAGGGGGGGAGTGCTTGATTTTAGTCTTGCCTAGGGCAGCACAAAACCAAAATACACCTCTGGGTTATGGTTGAAGATATCTGCCGTAATCCTGGTATATCTTTCAGCCTATGGCGGCTTTCTGATGGAAGCAGAGTGACTCATTAGCCACTTGAACACTTTCCGTTAAAACCAGCGCGCCCAAGAAACTATCCGACAGTGGGGCCGGCTGCTCCTAGAGGCAATGAGAGACTATGGTCTTCAACCATCTCTATGGCGTTGGAGGACCAAAGTAACATCATGACATCACATCCGGCCTGGGCCAGATGTAAACAACCAAGAACCCTATAAAAAGGAGCACCTCTAAGTGCAGACTGCTTGAAACATCAGTTTGCCTGACGAGAGTGCACATGCCCAGTTCCAGGTTTGCACATGCTCAGAAACACAATGTAATCAGCTCCTCATCCTGCTCCCCTTGTGGTCCACGTGTGCGCTTCAAAGCCAACTTTTGAAAACCCCGGCCGGCTTCCTTTTTCCATCCATAGCGTGGCAGTGGACCCTGATGGCTCCTGAGTGGCTTCTTTACACTGTGTCCCAGACTCCTTTGTTGATGCTCGCTGGAAGAGCTGCCCTGGTGGTTAACCTTTGGATGCATCATACGATTATATGGACTCTATGGAAGACTTCAAATGATTCTTTAAATATATATTAACTCTTAGCAGGTACATAAGACTTTCACCTGTGGCGCATACATTCATTTATACTTCTACCCGGCAAACCCCTCAGTAAAGAAACCCTGACACCAGTGGTCCTCAAACTACTCCATCTCCCTTTGTTTGTTCTGTTCCTCCCACGTTACCCATCCCAGTAGGTCTCCCCCATCACGTAGCACCTCTCTTTTTCCTGGAGTCATTCAGTTATTGCTAGCATAGGTCTGTCTGGTTTTTCATACATATGAGGCGAGATCAGCAGAGTTTCTGAAATGAAGCTAAGTGGACCATGTCATATTAAAATTGTCCTTCGTATCTTTGTCTTTTGGGAGTAGAAATTCCACTTGTACAGTATCTAGCTATAGGAGTACGGGCAGATACTAAAATGTGTCTGAGTATGCCCCTGGGCTTATTAGCCAATATTTGAGAAGAAAGAAGTTCCTACACAAATCAACTGGTTAGCCTGGGAGGGGTGTCCAGCATTCCTCTCTCAATGCCACACAATAACACTTACAGTATATGCGTCCTTAAGCCTTCTGGTTTGGTCTTGCCATGCTACTGCTCTGGCCAAGGGCATATTTACCACAAGTCACTTGCCTAGGTCGGCATTTTTCAGGAGGGCTGCACCTCCCCCCCAGAAGAAGGGATGAAAGAAGGGACACGCGCACCATAGGAACCAGGTCTGATCCAAGAGAGGCTGTGGGCTGCATGATGGTGTATGTAGAGCCTGACTCTAGTTCCCAGGGATGTCTGAAGTTGTGAAGATGAGTGTCTCTATTGCAAGGGGGTGGAGGGTAGTATTGGTGGGTGTCCGTGGGGGCAGATGATTTTTGTGTTGCCTAGGGCAGCACAAAACCTAAATACACCACTGGCTCTGACCTCAGGGTTAGGCCCTTGTTAGTTCCTTCAGACTGAATCGCAGCACCAGTGTGCTCATATGCAAACCTCAAAGCGCCTTTCTGCACTGGACCATGCCCTGACCTCTGG
Source organism: Staurois parvus (assembly GCF_062004578.1). Taxonomy (NCBI): domain Eukaryota; kingdom Metazoa; phylum Chordata; class Amphibia; order Anura; family Ranidae; genus Staurois; species Staurois parvus. Next base: position 201,627 of record NW_028319589.1, on the reverse strand, counting down.
GCAGGGGAACTCCTGTCTCCCGGGCAGAGATTTAAACTACTGGTAGGCCCACCAAAACAAAGGATAGAGACTTTCAATCTCCCAAGACTTGTTGAAGCCTCTACATTCCAGAACCCAATCTGGGAGTTACCAAACCCAGAGAGCTGAAAAAACATTTTTTCCCCCCACTAAGAACAGCCATTCTGGAACCCCTAATCTGTATCCCTGGGAACCCTGCATGAAATTTAATAATAATAGTAAGCAAACTTAAATAAATAAACAAAAATATATAAAAAAATATAAATGTAAAGTCCCATACACCTAAAGTCCAAAATAGAGTATAAAATATCCAAAAAAAATTCTTGCAAGTGATTTCCCAATGGGTCTTTTCTTCCCGAATCAAATTAGTGGTATGCTCCAGAGAATCTTCAAATACCTCAAAGAAAAAGATCTCAACATAGTATATTACCCCAAATATTAAAATAAAGTGCCACACGTGTCACATAGAGATACACAAAAAGTGCCACAGCAATCGTGAGATCTCAGGACTCTAATAATTCAATTAGTAACTCCACTGCACACAATATAAAGAGTGCATAATTACCCCAACATAGATAAAATCAGCATAGGATCCATAGTATAGAGGAAAATGCCTCCAAACATTGTTCTCCCATCTTCTCCAACCATTTCCCATAGACCTCATAAACAGACCAGGGATCAGTATGTATATTAAAAGATAAACATATTTTATTGTAGCAACTTACATTGAAATTTGATGAAAACAGCTTCCATATAGTGAGATAGTCCATAAAGACCCCACTCCTTAGCGGTAACTCTTTTTAAATCACCATACCACTCTGAAGGAGAGCCAGGCAAAAATGGAAGTCTCCAGGGTTGGAACAGCCGCGTGTTCCAGAACCCAAAATGGCCGCCACGGCACTTCCGGAAAAACGTCAATACGTCACCACGTCACGTGCCCCGAACGCGTTTCGTCACATCCGGACTTTTTCAACAGGGATAATATACTATGTTGAGATCTTTTTCTTTGAGGTATTTGAAGATTCTCTGGAGCATACCACTAATTTTATTCGGGAAGAAAAGACCCATTGGGAAATCACTTGCAAGAATTTTTTTGGATATTTTGGACTCTATTTTGGACTTTAGGTGTATGGGACTTTACATTTATATTTTTTTTATATATTTTTGTTTATTTATTTAAGTTTGCTTACTATTATTGTTATTTTTGTACTTCAGGGGAAGGAATGCTAAGTAACTTATTGGGGTTTTGGTAGAGGAATTGAGTGCTAATTTTTGTACCTGCATGAAATTTGCCTCTTATAACCTGGTGGAAGGACATACATAAAATATTATCCCAAAATGGAATAATGGATAGGCTGCAGCTCCATATGTGTGAGATCAGGCCACGTCCCTCCCTCCTAGATTGTAAGCTCGAAAGAGCAGGGCCCTCGATCCCCTCATGTTTTGCATTGTATTGGTATTGTTCTGTCACATGTTCTGTCCCCCTTTGTAATGTACAGCGCTGAGCGAACTATTGGCACTTTATAAATACTGTATAATAATAATAATAATAAGTGATTCTACGCATCTGCAACTTGTATCTCAGATAGCAGATTGTGTGGCCAGTAAGAAAGTCTTATAAAATACATTCTAGCAGAAATATAAATTTTATGTTCACAATTCAGTATTTTATCCCAGTCCATGTCTTCTGGGATAAAGTTCAGTTTAGTTTCTTATTTGGAGATACATTTTGTAACGGAACCGACCCAGTCTGCGCTTGGGTACTCCCGTTAGAATACCGCTTCCCTCATCCGAACACAGACAACAGACACCACAGCCAACCATACAATACTAGACAACGCCAGTCTTGAAGTAAACCAGGAGGTAGACTAGTTTATTTTAACACAGATACAAGATATATACATTCAAGGGAACAATCCCCCCCTCCCTGCATAATGACACAGGGTGGGGCAATCAACACTTAGCAACAAGAGACACAGGTATTCAAACTTCACACTAGCAGACAGTCCCATCAGGAGGGAGGGCTGCTTGAGACACCCCCCCACTAAGCTAATACACATACATCCCATAATAGTTTGCTCCCAAGCAAGACACACAATAGAACAATGGGATGCAACCACATGGCATTAAACAATCCACAACCCCCCACCTATACAGGACTACACAATATTAGGACAGATCACCCTGTACCCCTAACAGGCACAGGGTGACTTACACATAAGAGGGATATGGGGAGCTGAGAAGGGTCTCCCCACCTCTCCAAAGTGAGCTGTGTTCCATGGGCCCCCCACCCAAAGTCACTCCTGTCACACATATCCTCTCCTAGGGATGGGTTTCCCGGAGTAGTAACTGGTACAGGAGAGTTACCGGATATTTAGGTCTGTCTGCTTGTAAGAGTATTTCCTCAAATATCGGGGCCAGTGCCATCTTAATAGCATCGTGGGCCCCTGAGCAAAGTAATCAGGACCCCGACCAGGAAAATGGTAACCTGCCGTGTGCATAGTGCTGTAGCAAATGGTGGATGTGGCAAAAAAAAAAAAAAAAATTATATATATATATATTAGATTGTAAGCTCCCAGGATCCTATCCCTCTTGTATTGAACTGTATTGTTACTGTATTGTCTCCCTTTATATTGTAAAGCGCTGAGCAAACTATTGGCACTATATAAATCCTGTATTATAATAATTTAAATATTATAGAAAATCAGACAAATATATATTTTTGTTTACAATTAAAAAAAATTATTTTGATGGAGAGCAAAGGAAGGGGCCAATATCATTTTAATAGCCCCTTCCTTTTCTAAATGAACACAGTGAGTGATCGGTACCGCTCCTGTGTCCATTCATATACTGAAGCATAGTAAGCTGTGTATACTATGCTTCAGTGTAGTAATGGGCAGGTGCCTCTGTCTCATATTCATTCATTGGCAATGCAGTTGAGGCTGAAAAAAGGAACTGGGGAATGTGTTTTGTCTGCGATTTCAGGGGTCTGTTTAGAGCCCCCAGTAAAGACCTCCCACCAACAGTGTTGTGAAAAAAATATAAAAAAAATTTTTTAAATTGTAAATAAATAAAAATTGTAGACAGACAAATATATTGTTTACAATTTAAAATATTTTTTTAAAAATTGTAAACAATTAAAATATTGTAGAAAATCGGACAAAAAAAAGTATTATTTGTTTACAATTTTAAAAAAAAACAACCCAGTTATGCTTACCGGTAACTCCTTTTCTACGAGTCTTCCAGGACAGCCCCCTTGAGACGTAGAGCTCCTCCCTCCGGGTCAGGAAACGCCTTTAAAAGGCGGATCTCCAGGCCTCCATCCCAGTTTTTATTCGAGAACTAGCGGAAGACAAATATATATAGCTTAACCTCATATACATCAGTTGTACATCTGTAGGGTGGGAAATCACGGCTGTTCCGGAAGACCCGTAGAAAAGGAGTTACCGGTAAGCCTAACTCTGGTTTTCTCCTTGCGTCTTCCAGGACAGCCCCCTTTGAGACGATGATCAAGAACTTACCCCTTAGGGCGGGCCCACCGCCTGGAGGACCTTGCGTCCGAAAGCCTGCTCCTTACTTGACAGGAGGTCTAGGCGGTAATACCTCACGAAGATAGAGAATTTCGACCAGGTGGCTGCCTTACAGATCTCCTCCGGCGAAGCCCCGGCCCTCTCCGCCCAAGAAGCTGCTAATGATCTAGTGGAATGGGCCCTAACAATGGGAGGAGGAATACATAAAACCTTGTACGATTCTCCAATCGCCAGTCTAATCCATCTTCCTATAGTGGCCTTGGATGCTGCAAAACCCTTCTTTTGCCCCGAAAACAAAACAAAAAGGGAATCTGACTTTCTAAATTCCCAGGATCTGTCAAGATAAATCATAAGACTCCTCCTTACATTTAGCAAACTTAGCTTTTCTTCCTCTTTACCTTCAGAGGAAGAACAAAAGGTCGGCAGCAGGGGCGGACTGACCATTTGGAAACTCGGGCACTGCCCTAGGGCCCGGGGTCAGTAGGGGGCCCCATGAGATGCTCCTGGTACCTTTTTCATAGGCTTTTTTGAGTTTGGGCAAGGACACAGGGGCCCCATGATCCCCTATTGCCCGGGGACCCCATGAGTTGTCAGTCCGCCCCTGCTCTGGCACTGCCCGAGGGCCGGGGGTCAGTAGGGGGCCCCATGAGATGCCCCTGGTACCTTTTTCATAGGCTTTTTTGAGTTTGGGCAAGGACACAGGGGCCCCATGATCCCCTATTGCCCGGGGACCCCATGAGTTGTCAGTCTGCCCCTGGTTTGCAGAACGATATCCTGAGACCTGTAAGAAGGAGGAGGATACTTTAGGGAGAAAACCTGGATCCGTCTTGAGCACGGCGCTGTCCTCAAGAACGGTCAGGTAAGGCGCCCTAATAGAAAGAGCTTGTAATTCACTCACCCTACGGGCTGATGTGATAGATACCAAAAAAAACTATTTTTAAAGTTAAAAATCTAATCGTCGACTCTTCCAAAGGTTCAAAAGGCTTGCGGATCAGAGCCTTTAGAACTAAGGATAGATCCCAAACCGGACACGCCTTGACCTTAATTGGTCTAGACCTGGAAAGAGATCTGAAGAAGTCCACTACAAAAGGATTTTGCTGCAGGGAGACCTGCAGAAAAATGCTTAGGGCTGAAGCCTGTACTTTCAAGGTGCTGATCGAGAGACCTCGATCGGCCCCTTCCTGAAAAAAAAAATCCAAAATTGCTGGGATGTCCAGGGGCCCCTGAAGACCATGAATTAAACTTTTTCCAGACCTTTGAATAAATGGCTCTGGTCACTGGCTTACGGCAGTTAACCAAACTCTTTGAATGTGGATATCCTCCTGCACTTGTTATGGATGATGTAAAATTCTAGCTGCTGCCACTCAACTTAAACCAATAAGTGTAAACACAAAATATAAATATATAGTGAAGCGCTATAAATGAAATCTAACACATGTGCAATACTCATACTATATAATGCTAGCTGAGCCAACACAATAGTGCTCAGTGGTAAAACTTGCAAAAATACAATTATAAAGTGCAAAAACCATTCAAAAATGTGTAAGATCCAAAAAATTGTGATAGTGGTTCTTAAAAGGGGAATCACATCCAGTGCTGGTTTATCAATATCTAGTATAAACAAATTGTATATAAAAACAAACATTAAATAATCAAACATCTGCGTAATTTTGAAACAAAGTCCATGCAAATGAAACTGTGCCAACGTGATCTTCACTCCAGTGAAAAAGAAAAAAGATCCTCAAATGGCAGCAGTGCCTGCTCACCTCCACCAGGGGCGGACTGACAACTCATGGGGCCCCCGGGCAATAGGGGATCATGGGGCCCCTGTGTCCTTGCCCAAACTCAAAAAAGCCTATGAAAAAGGTACCAGGGGCATCTCACGGGGCCCCCTACTGACTCCGGGCCCTCGGGCAGTGCCCAAGTTTTCAAATGGTCAATCCGCCCCTGACCTCCACACTGACCCGCACAGGGCCAAAGGCTATGATTATCAATACCAGATCCTCTCAATTCCGCTCCTCATCATAGGGACCATGGAATGGGATATAGACTTCTCCCCAGCACACCGTATCCACTCCACCTCAGGCCGCATACATGAGATACAAAGCAAAGATCCTTCCATAGTGCAATAATCTTTTTTCATTTGAAAGTGAATAAACTTGATATTACTCTCACATGTATTCCCAGTAAGAAACGCCTGTCACCACATCCTATGGGGGTACTGCATGGTTACTGGGTATAGCAATATGGCCGCTGCGTCTGGAAGTGCGTCACCTCGTACCGGAAATGGTGATCTCCATGTATAATACATAAGGGGGGGATATGATCTCCATGTATAATACATAAGGGGGGGATATGATCTCCATGTATAATACATAAGGGGGATATGATCTCCATGTATAATACATAAGGGGGGATATGATCACCATGTATAATACATAAGGGGGGATATGATCACCATGTATAATACATAAGGGGGGATATGATCTCCATGTATAATACATAAGGGGGGATATGATCTCCATGTATAATACATAAGGGGGGGATATGATCTCCATGTATAATACATAAGGGGGGGATATGATCTCCATGTATATTACATAAGGGGGGGATATGATCTCCATGTATAATACATAAGGGGGGGATATGATCACCATATATAATACATAAGGGGGATATGATCTCCATGTATAATACATAAGGGGGGATATGATCTCCATGTATAATACATAAGGGGGGATATGATCTCCATGTATAATACATAAGGGGGGGATATGATCTCCATGTATAATACATAAGGGGGGATATGATCTCCATGTATAATACATAAGGGGGGGATATGATCTCCATGTATAATACATAAGGGGGATATGATCACCATGTATAATACATAAGGGGGGATATGATCTCCATGTATAATACATAAGGGGGGATATGATCTCCATGTATAATACATAAGGGGGGATATGATCTCCATGTATAATACATAAGAGAGGATATGATCTCCATGTATAATACATAAGGGGGGGATATGATCACCATGTATAATACATAAGGGGGGATATGATCTCCATGTATAATACATAAGGGGGGATATGATCACCATGTATAATACATAAGGGGGGTATGATCTCCATGTATAATACATAAGGGGGGATATGATCTCCATGTATAATACATAAGGGGGGATATGATCACCATGTATAATACATAAGGGGGGGATATGATCTCCATGTATAATACATAAGGGTGATATGATCTCCATGTACAATGCATAAGGGGGGGGATATGATCTCCATGTATAATACATAAGGGAGGGATATGATCTCCATGTATAATACATAAGGGGGATATGATCTCCATGTATAATACATAAGGGGGATATGATCTCCATTTATAATACATAAGGGGGATATGATCTCCATGTATAATACATAAGGGGGGGATATGATCTCCGTGTATAATACATAAGGGGGATATTATCACCATGTATAATACATAAGGGGGATATGATCTCCATTTATAATACATAAGGGGGATATGATCTCCATGTACAATACATAAGGGGGATATGATCTCCATGTACAATACATAAGGGGGGATATGATCTCCATGTATAATACATAAGGGGGATATGATCTCCATGTATAATACATAAGGGGGGATATGATCTCCATGTATAATACATAAGGGGGATATGATCTCCATGTATAATACATAAGGGGGGATATGATCTCCATGTATAATACATAAGGGGGATATGATCTCCATGTATAATATATAAGGGGGGGATATGATCTCCATGTATAATACATAAGGGGGATATGATCTCCATGTATAATACATAAGGGGGGATATGATCTCCATGTATAATACATAAGGGGGGGATATGATCTCCATGTATAATACATAAGGGGGATATGATCTCCATGTATAATACATAAGGGGGATATGATCTCCATGTATAATATATAAGGGGGGGATATGATCTCCATGTATAATACATAAGGGGGATATGATCTCCATGTATAATACATAAGGGGGGATATGATCTCCATGTATAATACATAAGGGGGGGATATGATCTCCATGTATAATACATAAGGGGGATATGATCTCCATGTATAATACATAAGGGGGATATGATCTCCATGGATAATACATAAGGGGGATATGATCTCCATGTATAATACATAAGGGGGGATATGATCTCCATGTATAATACATAAGGGGGGATATGATCTCCATGTATAATACATAAGGGGGATATGATCTCCATGTATAATACATAAGGGGGGATATGATCTCCATGTATAATACATAAGGGGGGATATGATCTCCATGTATAATACATAAGGGGGGATATGATCTCCATGTATAGTACATAAGGGGGGGATATGATCTCCATGTATAAATACATCAGTGGTCATATAGTGAACTCGGTGTAGTTATTCCCCCTGAGGTCATCACAGAGGACAAGGGGGCATTCTTCACATCCGGAGGAAAAGAAATGTAATCTCCAAACACGGAAAGGATTCTTCACAGTAAGAGCTGTGAGAATGTGGAATAGACTCCCTCCAGAGTTAGGTGTGGCCAGCTCAGTGGATTGCTGTAGGAAAGTCCTGGATTCTTTCTTGGATACACAGAATATAACTGGATATAACATTTATAGGGAAAGTTGATCCAGGGAATATCCGATTGCCTCTCGGGGGATCAGGAAGGAATTTTCCCCTGCAGGAGCAAATTGGATTGTGCTTTGCTGGGTTTTTGCCTTCCTCTGGATCAACTGTAGGTGTAGGATTATAACTTTTTTTTTTTTAATTGTTGAACTGGATGGACTTTTGTCTTTTTTTCTGCCAGACTAACTATGTAACTATGCCAATACTAACATTTATAGGTAAAGTTGATCCAGGGAATATCCGATTGTCTTTGGGGGAGCCAGAGAGAAGGAGAAATGATTGATTTTTATAGCCTTTATGGGTGTAAAAGCAATCCGTGTAAAAGAAAAAAAAATCTTCAATCCCCACTAGTACAGTGTTATCATGGTAACACTGTACTGCTAAGGTGACAGTATGAAAAAAATATATATATATAAAAATATAGTGTAATAAAAGTTTTGAAAAATTATAATAATTTTTGGTTATAAATAAATTTGTTTACTAAAAAGAATAAATTTTGACCAAGATTTATGAAGAAAGATTATTTATTTATTTGCAAAAATGACACAAGAAACACTCTCAAAATTTGTGGAATTTTTCATTTATATAGCAAAATCCCAGTGGTGAATAAATATCACCAAATTAAAGTTTTCTGTCTAAAAAAGTTAAATATAAATGATAAATATGGGTACAGTGTTGCATGACCGTGCAATTGTCAAATTGTGATAGCGCTGAAAGCTGAAAATTGGCCTGGACAGGAAGGGGGGGAAAGTGTCCGGACAGGAAGGGGGGGAAAGTGTCCGGACTGGAAGGGAGGGAAAGCGTCCGGACTGGAAGGGGGTGAAAGCGTCCGGACTGGAAGGGGGGGAAAGCGTCCGGACTGGAAGGGGGGGAAAGCGTCCGGACTGGAAGGGGGGGAAA
>NW_028319588.1:610000-621102 GCF_062004578.1 Staurois parvus | reverse complement strand
TCTAGGTGTATGTATAATGTACTCCGTATATCAGGACTGGTCTAGGTGTATGTATACTGTACTCCATATATCAGGACTGGTCTAGGTGTATGTATACTGTACTCCGTATATCAGGACTGGTCTAGGTGTATGTATACTGTACTCCGTATATCAGGACTGGTCTAGGTGTATGTATACTGTAGAGTACAGTATACATTCTATACTGGACAATACAGGGGCCGCCCACAGCTTTGTCATTGGGTGAAAACAATGTATCCAGTGAATGTTCTATAGTCGGGTATAGGGGTCACTGTGGGTGAAAACAATGTATCCAGTGAATGTTCTATAGTCGGGTATAGAAGTCTCTTTGGGTGAATACAATGTATCCAGTGAATGTTCTATATTCGGGTATAGAGGTCTCTTTGGGTGGAATACAATGTATCCAGTGAATGTTCTATAGTCGGATATAGAAGTCACTGTGGGTGAATACAATGTATCCAGTGAATGTTCTTTATTAGGGTATAGAAGTCACTGTGGGTGAATACAATGTATCCAGTGAATGTTCTATATTCGGGTATAGGGGTCACTCTGGGTGAATACAATGTATCCAGTGAATGTTCTATATTCGGGTATAGGGGTCACTCTGGGTGAATACAATGTATCCAGTGAATGTTCCTATAATCGGGTATAGAGGTCTCTTTGGGTGAATACAATGTATCCAGTGAATGTTCTATATTCGGGTATAGAAGTCTCTTTGGGTGAATACAATGTATCCAGTGAATGTTCTATATTCGGGTATAGAAGTCTCTTTGGGTGAATACAATGTATCCAGTGAATGTTCTATAGTCGGGTATAGAAGTCTCTTTGGGTGAATACAATGTATCCAGTGAATGTTCTATAGTCGGGTATAGAAGTCTCTTTGGGTGAATACAATGTATCCAGTGAATGTTCTATAGTCGGGTATAGAAGTCTCTTTGGGTGAATACAATGTATCCAGTGAATGTTCTATATTAGGGTATAGAAGTCACTGTGGGTGAATACAATGTATCCAGTGAATGTTCTATAGTCGGATATAGAAGTCACTGTGGGTGAATACAATGTATCCAGTGAATGTTCTTTATTAGGGGTATAGAAGTCACTGTGGGTGAATACAATGTATCCAGTGAATGTTCTATATTCGGGTATAGGGGTCACTCTGGGTGAATACAATGTATCCAGTGAATGTTCTATAATCGGGTATAGAGGTCTCTTTGGGTGAATACAATGTATCCAGTGAATGTTCTATATTCGGGTATAGGGGTCACTGTGGGTGAATACAATGTATCCAGTGAATGTTGTATAGTCGGGTATAGAGGTCTCTTTGGGTGAATACAATGTATCCAGTGAATGTTCTATAGTCGGGTATAGGGGTCACTGTGGGTGAATACAATGTATCCAGTGAATGTTCTATATTCGGGTATAGGGGTCACTGTGGGTGAATACAATGTATCCAGTGAATGTTCTATAGTTGGGTATAGAGGTCTCTTTGGGTGAATACAATGTATCCAGTGAATGTTCTATAGTCGGGTATAGAGGTCTCTTTGGGTGAATACAATGTATCCAGTGAATGTTCTATAATCGGGTATAGAGGTCTCTTTGGGTGAATACAATGTATCCAGTGAATGTTCTATAGTCGGGTATAGAGGTCTCTTTGGGTGAATACAATGTATCCAGTGAATGTTCTATAGTCGGGTATAGAGGTCTCTTTGGGTGAATACAATGTATCCAGTGAATGTTCTATAGTTGGGTATAGAGGTCTCTTTGGGTGAATACAATGTATCCAGTGAATGTTCTATAGTCGGGTATAGAGGTCTCTTTGGGTGAATACAATGTATCCAGTGAATGTTCTATAGTCGGGTATAGAGGTCTCTTTGGGTGAATACAATGTATCCAGTGAATGTTCTATAATCGGGTATAGAGGTCTCTTTGGGTGAATACAATGTATCCAGTGAATGTTCTATAGTTGGGTATAGAGGTCTCTTTGGGTGAATACAATGTATCCAGTGAATGTTCTATATTCGGGTATAGGGGTCACTCTGGGTGAATACAATGTATCCAGTGAATGTTCTATAATCGGGTATAGAGGTCTCTTTGGGTGAATACAATGTATCCAGTGAATGTTCTATATTCGGGTATAGAAGTCTCTTTGGGGTGAATACAATGTATCCAGTGAATGTTCTATAGTCGGGTATAGAAGTCTCTTTGGGTGAATACAATGTATCCAGTGAATGTTCTATATTCGGGTATAGAAGTCTCTTTGGGTGAATACAATGTATCCAGTGAATGTTCTATAGTCGGGTATAGAAGTCTCTTTGGGTGAATACAATGTATCCAGTGAATGTTCTATAGTCGGGTATAGAAGTCTCTTTGGGTGAATACAATGTATCCAGTGAATGTTCTATATTCGGGTATAGAGGTCTCTTTGGGTGAATACAATGTATCCAGTGAATGTTCTATATTAGGGTATAGAAGTCACTGTGGGTGGAATACAATGTATCCAGTGAATGTTCTATAGTCGGATATAGAAGTCACTGTGGGTGAATACAATGTATCCAGTGAATGTTCTTTATTAGGGTATAGAAGTCACTGTGGGTGAATACAATGTATCCAGTGAATGTTCTATATTCGGGTATAGGGGTCACTCTGGGTGAATACAATGTATCCAGTGAATGTTCTATAATCGGGTATAGAGGTCTCTTTGGGTGAATACAATGTATCCAGTGAATGTTCTATATTCGGGTATAGGGTCACTGTGGTGAATACAATGTATCCAGTGAATGTTCTATAGTCGGGTATAGAGGTCTCTTTGGTGAATACAATGTATCCAGTGAATGTTCTATAATCGGGTATAGAGGTCTCTTTGGGTGAATACAATGTATCCAGTGAATGTTCTATAGTCGGGTATAGAGGTCTCTTTGGGTGAATACAATGTATCCAGTGAATGTTCTATAGTCGGGTATAGAGGTCTCTTTGGGTGAATACAATGTATCCAGTGAATGTTCTATAGTTGGGTATAGAGGTCTCTTTGGGTGAATACAATGTATCCAGTGAATGTTCTATAGTCGGGTATAGAGGTCTCTTTGGGTGAATACAATGTATCCAGTGAATGTTCTATAATCGGGTATAGAGGTCTCTTTGGGTGAATACAATGTATCCAGTGAATGTTCTATAGTTGGGTATAGAGGCTCTTTGGGTGAATACAATGTATCCAGTGAATGTTCTATAATCGGGTATAGAGGTCTCTTTGGGTGAATACAATGTATCCAGTGAATGTTCTATAGTTGGTATAGAGGTCTCTTTGGGTGAATACAATGTATCCAGTGAATGTTCTATAGTTTGGGTATAGAGGTCTCTTTGGGTGAATACAATGTATCCAGTGAATGTTCCTCTCGTCTCTGGTTCTCTCTCCTCCAGCCTGGCTCTGATGAGCTCCCCAGCCCCCTCTCTTCCCCCTCCTCTCCATCCAACATCTGAACCAGGTCTGTCCTCCTCCAGGCTCTATATAGGATCAGCAGCCAATCAGAAGGCAGGACCAGCTGCCAGGCTCCCTCGCCCCGATTGGCCGCCCTTTATCAACAAATGGCTAATTTGCATAGGCTGCCGCGCTGTGATTGGCGGGGAGGTGTGTGTGTCCCCGCCCCCTGCCATGGATGGGGAGCTCCCAGCGCTCGCTCGCTCAGTGTTGTGTCGGCTCTCCGTCGGGAAGGTGGAGGAGGAGAGGTGTTGGGAGTCATGTCCGTGCTCGGTCCGGATCTATGGATTGTGCGGTGGGAGGAGTAGGTTCCCTGGGCCGGGGGTGCCGGGTGATGATGAGACCCCCTCTATGGATGTCCCCCCGGTGTCCTCTCTGAGAAGAAGGCTCGTCCTCCCTCTCTGCACCATGCTCATCCTCCGGACTCTACATGATCTACTCCTGTGCCGGCCCCTGCGCTTCTCTCCCCGCCCCGCCCGGGGGGCCCCTCTCCCGGATCCTGCTCCCCCCGCGCGGATCGGACGACGGAGCCCCGATCTCCACTTTCTACAACGGATCGGGGAGCAAGAAGCTTGCCCCAGGCCATCATCATCGGGGTGAAGAAAGGGGGGACCCGGGCCCTGCTGGAGTTCCTCAGGGTGCACCCCGACATCAGGGCGGTGGGGGCCGAACCCCACTTCTTCGATCGCAACTACGGACAAGGGGCTGGACTGGTACAGGTGAGATCGGCCGATGTGTAATGGGTCTGGGGGGGGGGGGGGGATGTGTTTGATGATTTGGGGGATCAATGTATCTGCAGATTGGGGGGGGTGTCTGATGATTTGGGGATCAGTGTATCTGCAGAGTGGGGGGGGGGTGTCTGATGATTTGGGGGGAACAATGTATTCTGCAGAGTGGGGGGGGGGGATGTCTGATGATTTGGGGGATCAATGTATCTGCAGAGTGGGGGGGATGTCTGATGATTTGGGGGATCAATGTATCTGCAGATTGGGGGGGATGTCTGATGATTTGGGGGATCAATGTATCTGCAGAGTGGGGGGATGTCTGATGATTTGGGGGATCAATGTATTTGCAGATTGGGGGGGATTCTGATGATTTGGGGGATCAATGTGTCTGCAGATTGGGGGGGATGTGTTTGATGATTTGGAGGATCAATGTATCGGCAGATTTGGGGGGGGGGAATGTGTTTGATTTGGGGGGGAGGAGATGTGTCTGATTTGGGGGATCAATGTGTCTGCAGATGGGGGGGGGGGGGGTGCGATGTGTCCAATTCAGAGTTGCAGTATTACAAGTAGAATTTCCCGACAATTCCCATCTCCTCCATATCTGCCGATCTCAGTCTGTCCATCCATCTGTATATAGGAGATCCTTCTATCTCTGTATATACCACCCGGCATGTGTATTCCTCTATATCCTTCCATTTCTGTCCTTGTCTGTGTATACCACCACCTCTCTCTCCCTATATACAGCCTCTCTATATCTGTGTGTCTGCTGTTCCCATCCCTCTGTATATGGATCCCCTCTCTGTGTACAGTGTATCCTTCATCTATCTCCACCATTACATTGTACCTTTCGTATTTCCTCTGGATTCATCTAGTCCCCCTCTATATATCTATCCCCCCCCACATCCTGTCTCTGTATATAGAGATTCTTATGCTTTCCCTATTCCTATTTAAAAATACCCTCCTCTCTCTATACCGGACCATCTCCCCCCCCCCCCTATATCTATCCATCCATCCCTCCCTCCCCACATTATATCTCCTTATTCCCTTTAGAACTTCCAGTCTCTCTGTACATCTATCCCTATATCTCCCCTCTATGTCCTCTCTCTGTATATGGATCCTCTTATTCCCCTCTATATCTATTCCTGGATATAAATCCCCCCATTTCCTCCCTTCATCTCCTCTATAGATTTGTTCCTTTATCTGTACTGATCCCTTTACCCATTATATCTTCTTATTTCCTGAACTAATCTCTCTGTATATGTATCCCTCCATAGGTCCCTGGTGTGTCCTCTCTGTATATGTATCCCCTCCATAGGTCCCTGGTGTGTCCTCTCTGTATATGTATCCCCCCCATAGGTCCCTGGTGTGTCCTCTCTGTATATGTATCCCCCCCATAGGTCCCTGGTGCATCCTCTCTGTATATGTATCCCCATAGGTCCCTGGTGCATCCTCTCTGTATATGTATCCCCCCCATAGGTCCCTGATGCCTCCTCTCTGTATATGTATCCCCCCCATAGGTCCCTGGTATGTCCTTTCTGTATATGTATCCCCATAGGTCCCTGGTCACCCCTATATATCTGTCCCTATCTCTCTCTTCTCATTCATTCTATTCTCTTTCTATAGAATTTCCCATCTGTCTATGGATCGTATTTCCTCTTTTATACCTCTCCATATCTTCCCCAGTATATATCTGTTCCCTTATATGTATCTCTCGCCTTATTCATTGTATCTTTGTATTCCTCCTGTATCTTCCCCTGTCTCTGTATATCTATCCCTATAGGTCCCCACGTCCCCTCGCTCTCCGTATATCTATCCCTATAGGTCCCCACGTCCCCTCGCTCTCCGTATATCTATCCCTATAGGTCCCCACGTCCCCTCGCTCTCCGTATATCTATCCCTATAGGTCCCCACGTCCCCTCGCTCTCCGTATATCTATCCCTATAGGTCCCCACGTCCCCTCGCTCTCTGTATATCTATCCCTATAGGTCCCCTCTTTCTCCATAGATCTATCCCTATAGGTCCCCTCTCTCTCCGTATATCTGTCCCTATAGATCCTCTTGTACTCTCTGTATGACCATCTCTCTCCCCTACAATATCATCTCTCTATAGATTTCCCCATCTCTCTGTATATGTAGCCTGTTATTCCAGCTGTTTGGCCCATCTTCTATATATTCATATCTGTTCCTTCATACTTCATTCACCATCTCTGCCCATTAGATCTTAATCCTTCTCACCCTATAACTGCCCTTCACACCGTACATCTCCCCCTCTCCATGCCCCTTACTGCCCCTCTCTCTGTATAACTGCCCGTCACACCGTACATCTCCCCCTCTCCGTGCCCCTTACTGCCCCTCTCTCTGTATAACAGCCCTTCACACCGTACATCTCCCCCTCTCTGTGCCCCTTACTGCCCCTCTCTCTGTATAACTGCCCGTCACACCGTACATCTCCCCCTCTCTGTGCCCCTTACTGCCCCTCTCTCTGTATAACTGCCCGTCACACCGTACATCTCCCCCTCTCCGTGCCCCTTACTGCCCCTCTCTCTGTATAACTGCCCGTCACACTGTACATCTCCCCCCCCCTCCATGCCCCTTATTGTCAGTCTCTCTGTATAACTGCCCATCACACCATACATCTTCCCCTCTCTATACCTCCTATTGCCCCTCTCTCTGTATAACAGCCCGTCACACTGTACATCTCCCACTCTCCATGCCCCTTATTGTCCTTCTCTCTGTATAACTGATTGTCACACCGTACATCTCCCCCTCATTGCCCCTCTCTCTGTATAACTGCCCATCACACCATACATCTCCCCTTCTCTATACCCCCTATTGCCCCT
Source organism: Staurois parvus (assembly GCF_062004578.1). Classification (NCBI taxonomy): domain Eukaryota; kingdom Metazoa; phylum Chordata; class Amphibia; order Anura; family Ranidae; genus Staurois; species Staurois parvus. Next base: position 614,048 of record NW_028319588.1, on the reverse strand, counting down.
CTCTCTGTATAACTACTCATCTTTCTCTACATCTGTGTTCTTATTCCTTCTCTCTGTATCTTCCATATGTCTCTCACCTTCTATCATCTCTCTCTCTCTTTTCTCCGTCTCACTCTCCTTTTTTTCATCTCTTTTCTCCGTCTCTCTCCTTTTTTCATCTCTCCCCCCCTCTCTCTTTTCTCCGTCTCGCTCTCCTTTTTTCACCTCTCTCTCCCCATCTCCTTTTCTTTCTCTGTCTCCACTCTGTATGGAATGAATGGGGTCTGGCAGGATTCCAGTCTGCTCTGCCCACTCAGTGTCCATACATTACAGATCTCTGGTAGTCTGTATACAATGTAACAGTCAATGACGGGTTCTATCACCTCCCAGCAACCCAGGTACCGTCAGGGTGTGTGGTGTCCCTGGAACAGTCCTTGTTGCTCTGAATGCCCCAATCTCACCCTATTAGCTGATGGTAATGCCTGGTTGGTTTTATTCCTGAATTTCCAGATTGCCTCTAGTGAGGTCCAAGCACCATCCGGCGTCTCAGCTGGTCCTCCTTTATATGTAGTTTATATTACCCAAAAGAAGCTTCCCAGCTTGTAGGGGAGAACATGAGATCCCGAGACTGGACTTTTCTGTGGTCTGGAATCTCCGGCTCTCCGTCCACAACAGTCATTAGAATGGAATTATGGATCATTAGGTAAGAGATGAATCCAGTCTAGGGCTGGTGCAGTAGGTTCCACAATGTCTACCCCTACATGGACTCTGATCAATGACTTGTGTATTCATTTCCTGAATTTGTACAGCATCTCGGAATTTGTTGGTGCTATACAGAGGTCCATTTGCATCAGTTCCTGTGTCAGAGGAGCTTGCTCTCTAGTATCACATACACAGTCAGGCCGGTTTTAGCCCACCGGTACTTTTTTCTGGTGCAAACTTCCATGAAACATGGAGAACCTTCAAGTTGGATGGGGGAACTGATCTCCAGCCCTTAAAGGAAAGAGTGCTGATCACTTGTCCAACATGGTGTGCCATGTAGATAAAGCCACGTATGTCGAACGATCAGCTGTGATCTGCATCAATTCCTGTGTCAGAGGAGCTTGCACTCTAGTATCCCCTACACAGTCAGGCTGGTTTTAGCCCACCAGTACGTTTTCTGGAGGAAGCTTCCATGAAACATGGAGAACCTTCAAGTTGGATGTGGGAACTGATCCCCAGCCCTTAAAGGGAAGAGTGCTGACCACTTGCACAACATGGTGTACAAGTGCCATGTAGATAAAGCCATGTATGTCGAACACTTGGCTGTGATCTGCATTGATTCCTGTGTCAGAGGAGCTTACACTCTAGTATCCCCTGCACAGTCAGGCTGGTTTTAGCCCACCAGTACATTTTCTGGAGGAAACTTCCATGAAACATGGAGAACCTTCAAGTTGGATGTGGGAACCGATCCCTCAGCCCTTAAAGGGAAGAGTGCTGACCACTTGCACAACATGGTGTACAAGTGCCATGTAGATAAAGCCATGTATGTCGAACACTTGGCTGTGATCTGCATTGATTCCTGTGTCAGAGGAGCTTACACTCTAGTATCCCCTGCACAGTCAGGCTGGTTTTAGCCCACCAGTACATTTTCTGGAGGAAACTTCCATGAAACATGGAGAACCTTCAAGTTGGATGTGGGAACCGATCCCTCAGCCCTTAAAGGGAAGAGTGCTGAGCACTTGCACAACATGGTGGGCCATGTAGATAAAGCCACGTATGTAGATAAAGCCACATATGTAGAACGCTTGGCTGTGATCTGCATCGATTCCTGTGTCAGAGGAGCTTGCACTCTAGTATCCCCTACACAGTCGGGCTGGTTTTAACCCACCAGTACGTTTCTTGGAGGAAACGTCCATGAAACATGGAGAACCTTCAAGTTGTATGTGGTAACTGATCCCTCAGCCCTTAAAGGGAAGAGTGCTGACCACTTGTCCAACATCGTGTACCTTGTAGATAAAGCCACATATGTAGATAAAGTCACGTATGTAGAATGATCGGCTGTGATCTGCCGCTTATCTGAAGACTAGCTTTGTGTTCGATGATCCCGATGAATACACTTCTCCTACCCGTAACCCTCATCTTCGTGTTCCCTCACACACTCCTCAGGGACACTCGACTTAAGCCAAGCCTCGGCTCCTCCAAGCCTTTCCCTTCAAAGACAAGGGTGCTGGCAGCGGGGGGAGTGTGAGATCTTTATAGGCTTCATAATGTATCTGCCGAGCCGTGTAACCGAGAGGGGCCGCAGGTTCCCCTCAAAGACATGGCCCAATTGGTATCGATCCGGGAACATAGATGACGTACAATGGATCCGGTGGGCTAGAAGATCTCCTTTTCCTTTATCTGAAATGGGTCTGTGCCTCACAATGGAAAACAAAATGTAAAAATAATAAAAAACAAAACAAAATGGCCAAGCTGTGCTTTGATGCTAATCTCTAATTTTGGCGGGGGGGGGGGGGGGGGGGGGGGTTGTGGTTTACGGCCCTGGGGGATCTCTGTTGCAGGCTGAAATTAGGCAACAATAAACTATTGATTTTTTTTTTTTCCCTTTCTTCATGCCCAGACCACTTTTGTGTGGCCTCGCTGTCCTTTCATCAAAATGCATTTTCCTCCATACATTATAGATGGAGGAGACCGTAAGCGCCACTTACTGCACAAGTGCGCTTCTTGTAAGGTTCGACCTAATCTGATTAAAACCAGAAAAAAAAAAAAAACGCATCCGCAAAGTTCCCTAAGAATGAATGGTGAGGCTCACGGAAACATACAAGGGAGATGGCAGGAAAAGTCCAAGTGGTCCATCGAGCTTGTTGTTTTTTTTTATTCATTGTTGTTTTCGATCGTTTTTTGTCCCAAGCATGTTTAAATGCACTTATTGTTGACCGACTCCCCAACTCGCAGTACATCGAGCAGTATGGATTGCCTCGGAGAGCCGGTATTGCTGTCAGTTTCTATCAATGTGGAGTATGTTTGGTCTTCTAGGCTTATTGTATACTCTCGTTTTAGGTGATTTAATTTTGGTTTTTTTTATTTCTTTAAAAAAAAATGGTTATTTTTTTTTTTTTTGAGACCGGCAGCTTGAGTCCTTTCACAGTTTTTTGGGTTTTTTTTTCTATTTTAACTCGATAAAATATGTACCTATTTTACCATGATGAGCTGCGAATGTTCTCAGGATGGAGTTGCAGTGATCCCTGTTGAGAATAAGGGGGCATTGCAGCCTCACGGTATTTGCAGCACAGAACAGTTATTGCCTTGGGACAAATAGAATCCCGAGGAGGCATAACAAACGTCTAAATGTTTACAGTCCGATCAGTCTTCTCACATCATTTAAGTCAGTGGGGTGGATTTATTAAAAAGGAGTGGAGCACGTTCACTTTGCAAGGTAAATATTCACTTCCATCAAAAGAAAAAAAAATCCTGTTTTTAAAAGTTCTTTGCACATTATTGGATATTCTTTGCAGAGTGAAGTTTCGACTTAAGATCCACTTTGAAAAGTGAATATTCTCTATCGATTCAGTAAATCAAAGTCCATGCATAATACTGACAAAAGAATGGCATGCAAAAACAAAAAAATGTGTTTAGTGCTAACCCAATGACAACTTTTACTGTTTTTTTTTTTTTTTTTTTTTTTTTTAAAGTTAAGATACAAATTTTAAAAAGTTAAAATAAAAGATAGTTTAAACAAAATGAAATAAGATACAGTTTAAAAAAAAAAAGTTTAAAAAGTTGGTTTTAAAAAAAATTAAGTTAAAGATACAAAAAAGTTCAAAAAGATAGTTTTTTAAAAAAGTTAGATACAGTTTAAAAAAACAAAAGTTGAAAAAGATAGTTTTTAAAAAAGTTAAAGATGCCGTTTTTAAAAAAAGTTAAAGATGCAGTTTTTTAAAAAATGTTAAAGATGCAGTTTTTTAAAAAATGTTAAAGATACAGTTTTTTAAAAAATGTTAAAGATACAGTGTTTTAAAAAATGTTAAAGATACAGTTTTTTAAAAAATGTTAAAGATACAGTTTTTTAAAAAATGTTAAAGATACA